>NC_041002.1:22730520-22890228 GCF_004193775.1 Glycine soja | reverse complement strand
GAGTCCCCCGAAGGTACTAATACCTGGGACCCGCCTATCGACTTCGAGCAAGAAATGAATCAAACGGAAGATGAAGGAAATGAGGATGTGGGACTTCCCCCAGAACTAGAAAGAATGGTCGCTCATGAGGACCAAGAAACGGGGCCTCATCAAGAAGAACAGAGCTGGTAGACTTAGGAATTGGCAGTGGAAAGAGGGAAGTAAAGATAGGTACAAGTATTACCGCACCTATCCGTGAAGAATTAATAATCCTGCTAAAAGACTACCAAGACATCTTTGCTTGGTCATACCAAGATATGCCCGGTTTGAGTTCTGACATTGTACAGCACCGATTACCTCTAAATCCCGAGTGTTCCCCGGTAAAACAGAAACTGAGAAGGATGAAGCCCGAAACCTCCTTGAAAATAAAAGAAGAAGTGAAGAAGCAATTTGACGCTGGATTTCTGGCCGTCGCTCGGTATCCAGAATGGGTTGCCAACATCGTACCAGTTCCTAAGAAAGATGGGAAAGTACGAATGTGTGTGGATTATCGGGACCTGAATCGGGCCAGTCCCAAGGACAATTTTCCTTTACCACACATCGATATCCTCGTGGATAACACGGCCAATTTCGCCTTATTTTCCTTCATGGATGGTTTCTCTGGTTACAATCAGATAAAGATGGTGCCCGAGGATATGGAAAAGACTACTTTCGTCACCCTGTGGGGGACGTTCTGTTACAAAGTGATGTCCTTTGGACTCAAGAATGCCGGGGCAACTTATCAACGGGCCATGGTAGCTTTGTTCCATGATATGATGCATCAAGAGATCGAGGTCTACGTGGACGACATAATTGCTAAATCTAAATCCATGGAAGAACACCTTGTCAACCTGCGGAAATTGTTTGAAAGGCTTAAGAAATATCAATTAAGGTTGAACCCCGCTAAGTGTACCTTCGGGGTCAAATCAGGGAAATTGCTTGGTTTCATTGTAAGCCAGAAAGGGATAGAGGTAGACCCCGAAAAAGTGAAGGCCATCCTTGAGATGCCAGAACCCCGTACAGAGAGGCAAGTCTGAGGTTTCCTGGGGCGCTTGAATTATATTGCCAGATTCATATCGCAGCTCACCGCCATTTGTGAGCCGTTGTTCAAACTCTTGCGCAAAAACCAAACTGATCGCTGGAATGAGGATTGCCAAGAGGCTTTTGGAAGGATCAAAAAGTGCCTAATGAATCCTCCCGTGCTTATGCCACCAGTACCTGGAAGGCCTCTCATTTTGTACATGACAATCTTGGACGAGTCAATAGGGTGTATGCTGGGGCAACATGACGAATCCGGGAAAAAAGAGCGCGCTGTTTACTACCTAAGTAAGAAGTTCACGACCTGTGAGATGAATTACTCCTTGCTCGAAAGAACGTGTTGTGCTTTAGTATGGGCATCCATCGCCTAAGGCAGTACATGCTGAGCCATACTACCTGGTTGATATCCAAAATGGACCCGGTTAAGTACATCTTTGAAAAGCCAGCTCTCACGGGACGAATCGCCCGGTGGCAAGTCCTGCTATCTGAGTTTGATATAGTCTACGTCACCCAAAAGGCGATAAAAGGAAGCGCTTTGGCAGATTATTTGGCTCAACAGCCTCTTAACGACTACCAGCCCATGCATCCTGAATTCCCGGATGAGGACATCATGGCCTTGTTCGAGGAAAATTGGATGAAGATCGGGACAAATGGACTGTATGGTTTGACGGAGCGTCAAACATTCTAGGTCATGGCGTTGGGGCAGTGTTGGTCTCCCCGAACAATCAATGTGTACCTTTCACAGCCAGGCTAGGATTCGACTGCACCAACAACATGGCCGAATATGAAGCATGTGCCCTAGCCGTCCAGGCAGCAATTGACTCCAATGTCAAACTACTCAAGGTGTACGACGACTCGGCATTGGTAATCCATCAGCTGAGAGGGGAATGGGAAACTAGAGATCCCAAGCTGATACCCTACAAAGCCTATATCAAGGAATTGGCTAAGACCTTCGATGAGATCTCCTTCCATCATGTTCCCCGCGAGGAAAATCAAATGGCAGATGCACTTGCTACGTTGGCGTCTATGTTCCAGCTAACACCGCACGGGGATCTACCCTACATTGAATTTTGGTGTCGTGGCAAACCCGCGCATTGTTGCCAAGTGGAAGAGGAACGGGACGGAAAGCCTTGGTATTTCGACATCAAGCGATATGTCGTAAGCAAAGAATACCCGCCAGAGATTGCCGACAACGATAAAAGGACATTGAGGAGGTTGGCAGCCGGTTTCTTCATGAGCGGAAGCAACTGTATAAAGAAATCACGACATGACACTCCTGCGGTGTGTGGATGCCAAGGAAGCAAATCACATGATCGAGAAGTCCATGAGGGCTCGTTTGGAACGCACGCCAACGGACATGCTATGGCCAGGAAGATCCTAAGAGCAGGTTATTACTGGCTTACCATGGAAAGTGATTGTTGTGTCCATGTGAGGAAGTGCCCAAATGTCAAGCATTCGCAGATAATGTCAATGCCCCACCACATCCTCTGAATGTCATGTCCGCCCCTTGGCCTTTCTCCATGTGGGGAATAGATGTCATCGGGGCCATCGAGCCCAAGGCCTCGAATGGTCATCGCTTTATCCTCGTAGCGATAGATTATTTCACCAAGTGGGTCGAGGCGGCTTCATATACCAATGTTACGAGGAATGTGGTGGTCAGGTTCATTAAGAAAGAGATCATCTGCCGATATGGTTTGCCAAGGAAGATTATCACGGACAACGGCACCAACCTGAATAACAAGATGATGGGGGAAATGTGCGAGGAGTTTAAAATCCAGCATCACAATTCCACACCCTACCAGCCAAAGATGAATGGAGCCGTGGAAGCGGCCAATAAGAATATCAACAAGATTATCCAAAAGATGACCGTGTCATACAAGGATTGGCACGAGATGCTCCCCTTCGCGTTGCACAGTTACCGGACTTCAGTGCGAACGTCAACTGGGGCAACGCCGTTCTCATTGGTATATGGGATGGAGGCTGTGTTGCCGTTTGAGGTAGAAGTCCCGTCATTAAGGATCTTGGCAGAATCCGGATTAAAGGAATCAGAGTGGGCTCAAATACGCTATGATCAGCTCAACCTCATTGAGGGTAAGCGCTTAACGACCATGAGTCATGGGCGCTTATACCAGCAAAGAATGAAGAGTGCATTCGACAAGAAAGTACGCTTACGCAAGTTCCATGAGGGAGACCTGGTGCTAAAGAAAATGTCCCATGCTGTCAAGGACCATCGAGGGAAATGGGCCCCAAACTACGAAGGGCCTTTTGTTGTGAAGAGGGCTTTTTCCGAAGGAGCCCTGGTGCTTACCAACATGGATGGCGAAGAGCTACCTTCACCCGTGAACTCTGATGTCGTCAAACAATATTATGCTTAGAAGCTGGGGCAATTAAGGATGTCGCTGCATGTTCTTTATCTTTATGCGTTTTCTGGATTTCCCCCAGGGATTTCCTGTCTGTTGTATCTCTCGTTACAATCTTTCAAAGAAATGAACGTGGATTCGAGGCTTTTAGTCCTCACGTTAGTTTCACACCTTGCGTTAATCTGTGATCACCTGAGCCCTTCCGCTCAGTTCATGGGATCCCCCAAGCGCTTAATTAGAATTGAACCTGAACCAACTTTCCCTAAATTTGTGCGTTTGAAAACATTCATGCATACGCATACGCATACGCATGTATATTGTTGTGGTAAAACAGGGGCAGGATCACCTTGGGCTACCTTCTGGGGTAGAGACAAAACATGAACGGCAGAAACCAATCAAGGTAGGGTAATGACGCGGTCAAGATTGGCCATACCTGGTTGTTTATTACTTGCAGGTACTTAAGGACGGACGCAAGTGGGATGGGGTCACGACCGACCGATCGTTGCCCTTCTCTGTGCGAAACAAGCAAAGAATGTCGCTGCAAAGCAGCCCCGTATCCTTTGTATTTTGCAGCTTTCTTTTACTATTTGTTTGTTTTAAAAAGTAAAAAAAAAATTATATAATAAGTAATCAACGCCTAATTCTAACCTAAGTAAGTTCAAGTTAGGCAAGATGCTAATCCATGAGAAGGGAGGGGACATGGTTAATGTTCCCCTCAAAAAAAAAAAAAAAAAAAAAGTGCAGGTTAGCTCGCCTGGGCGAGCCACCCCTGCACCAAATTATAAGAATGACGGAAGGGGGGACGTTTTACATTCAAAAAACTTCTTTTCCCCCCTTTCAAAAGCCATACCCACGGGATTGACGAGTTTGCAGCCCTAGGGTCATCCTTTTTCGCATTTTTTGATTCCGTTTTGCGTTTTTGTTCATCACCAACAAGTAAGTGTTCCATCCCTAAGCTTTCTAGCTTTTCATTAGTGTATTTTGATCTCCTTTTGGTGCTCTAAATTGTGGGAATGTGCTCAAATATATGGGGCAATTTTGGTTTGTTTTCTTGCTTGATTAAGTTGAATTAGAGGTTTGTATGGGATGGCCCTAGGCCTATAATGCATTTTGAAACAATGGGGCATGCCACATTGTCCCCGTTCTCTTGCTATTGTTACCTAAACGCGCGCCCACCAAGTGTTCGGTGAAATGCCTCAATGGCATTAGCGCGTGACTTTTGTAAGGAAACAACCCATGGGGCATCTTGGTTTGTACATATTTTCTATTTTTGGAGTATGTATTCATTCCCGAAAAAGGCTAGAGTAATTGCCCACATGTATCCTAGGCCTAGGAACTAAATTTTATGCAAAAAGAACACAAAAGGAGGTGCATATTGGGTAAAGTTACCCTTTTTGGCCAGCAATCAGTTATGGGCCACACTACAATATTTTCCCTACGCCTAGATGTTTAGGAATTTTGCTCATCATGAATGTGTAGGTTTAGAATAGGTAGCAAGATACCTTTGGCAATTTACACTTTGGGTATGATAGCAAAATACTTGGATGTATGTATATATAATTTTTGGTAGTCAAAATGTCTCACAAAAAATATATATAAATATGTTGCATGTTATGTGAAGAAAACATATTACAAAAAGATATATACCTTTTAATTTGAATACAATTCTAGTCAGTGAAGGAAAATATGCTTGAATTTGCATGCGGCTTTAGGTAGCAAAAACTTGAAAAAAAAAAAGCATGAAATGTAGCACCTTATTGTGTAGGTAGTCAAGATTCATCATGAAGTTTGTATATGTATAGGTATTAGAAATACCAAGATGAGCGCATGTGCAATTTTTGGTACCCCAAAATGCTTTGAGTATGCATGTATGTAAATCCAGCCAAGGAGATGTGTGTGATGTAAGTAACAAATACACCTTGGAAGCACATGTAAATAATCTAGGTAATGAAGCTACCTTGATTGTATATGGGTGCATTTTTCTTAGTTAATAGGATGTCTTGTGCAAGTGAACGTTCGTAAGGAAATATGTGCATAAGCTTGCTCTAAATTTACATTGATGTTTGTATTTATGGGAGGAGGTTGTATGCCATTTTTGTTTTAAGAATAGTGTCCCACTGGTAAAACTAACTTTCCAAATGTTTGCCTTCGCAGGAAATGGCCCCGAGGAAGCTTGCCTCAAAGAGGTCCAGGAAGGACAAGGCAGCCGAAGGGACTAGTTCCGCTCCGGAGTATGATAGTCACCGCTTTAGGAGTGCTGTACACCAGCAGCGCTTCGAGGCCATCAAGGGATGGTCGTTTCTCTGGGAGCGACGCGTCCAGCTCAGGGACGACGAGTATACTGATTTCCAGGAAGAAATAGGGCGCCGGCGGTGGGCACCACTGGTTACTCCTATGGCCAAGTTTGATCCAGAAATAGTCCTTGAGTTTTATGCCAATGCTTGGCCAACAGAGGAGGGCGTGCGTGACATGAGATCCTGGGTAAGGGGTCAGTGGATCCCGTTTGATGCCGACGCTATCAGCCAACTCCTAGGATATCCGTTGGTGTTGGAAGAGGGCCAGGAATGTGAGTATGGCCAGAGGAGGAACCGGTCTGATGGGTTCGATGAGGAGGCCATCGCCCAGCTGCTATGTATACCGGGGCAGGATTTTGCCCGGACTGCTGCAGGGAGGCGAGTGCGAATCATGCGCACCAACATGACCACCCTGACCCAGATATGGATGACGTTGCTCCTTAGCAACATCCTGCCCACCGATCATAATTCCGACCTTCCCATGCCGAAGTGTCAGCTGGTGTACGCCATCCTGACACGGATGAGCATCCATGTGGCTCAGTTGATCGCTGATGCCATATATATTTTTGCAGGTATGGCGCCCACTAGGCACCCTTTGGACCCAGATAAGTCCAACAGGGCCCTGGGATTCCCCGCACTGATCACAGGACTCTGCCAGTCGTTCGGAGTCCCCGTCGCACCTACCAAGGTGATTCGGCCGCCCATCACCCGGGCTTTTATTGAGAAGTACTGTACCCAGAGACAGGCTCAGGGTGATGCTCCACAGGCCGCAGGCGCGCCTCCACCACCTCATCAGGCTGGTCAGGCTGGGGCATTTGACATGGAGCAGTATTTACGGCATTTGGTTCGCCAGCAGGCGGCCAACCACCGAGCACATGTACGGACCCATGATTGTCTGTACCAGATGAGCCTTAGCATGCAGAGCCAGGGCTTCGCTTCTTTTTCATGCCCTACTCCAGACCAGTTCAGGGCAGAGGTTGCATGGCCCGGAGATTGGCCCGAGGCCCAAGCAGGAGAGGCACCCCCAGGAGCTCCCGGCGATGGAGAAGAGGCCCACGAGGATGGGGAGATGGCCGATTTGCTGGATTTCTTGGGAGGGAGTGGAGATACGTGACTGGGAGATCCCCAGATTCATGTTTTCTTTCATATTTCTTTTGTCATTTTTTATTCTATGTTATTGTTTTGACTTGAGAGACTAATGTTTGTTTTTGTTGTTTCGATTATCATTTGTACAGCGCATACCTTTTTGTTTAGATTATTGCGTTAGTGTTTATATATCATTACTATTGATGATGTTTGGAATTCTGGAACCGTGTAGAGTTCTTCGTTTAGGAACATCGTCCAAAAAATATATGTGTAAAATAAACGAAAAATCATGATAAAAATAAAAATAGAAAGGAAGAAAATGAAATGAATGAAGTGGAAAAAGAACAAAAAGGAGAAGAAGAAAGCAAGTAAGGAAAAAAGGTAGAAAAAGAGAAAATAAGTTGTCTAGCTAAAAACCAACATGCTTTTGAAAAAGAGATGACTTCCAACTTTTCTTTGAAGAAAAATTCATCGATCATAACCGATTTTTGAAGGAAAAACGTGTCTACCCCTGAAGGGTGAATGCTGTGAAAATTTCCCCGGACGGCCAAAATGGACTCGGATGAATGCACAAATTGGTAAAAGAACATATTTTGGAAACATTGGGTTGATTTAAAATAGAGGAAATGAATCCTGAGCCCTAGCATCACATGACCATAAAAATTTGACACTTGAGTGTCCGCATAGGTGCATGCATGACTAGTTTTGCATGAAGTTTCTAAATCATCATTTTGCATTTGTGTCATGGAAATAATGTGGGGCATCCTTTTTATCCTTGAGCCAAACCAAAACCCGACATGTATCATGTCTAGTCATTCTACAAACCTTGAGCCAAAATCCTGACTCACCATAAACCTTGACCTAGGGTGAGAATGTCAATCCTTACCCTCGGAAGCAAAAAAAGAAAAGAAGGAAAATTCCCCAATCAAAGAGTGGGAGAAAGCAAAAAGAGAAGAAAGAAAAATTCCCAATCAAAGAATGGGAGAAAGTAAAAAAGGAAGAAGAAGAAGGAAAGAAAGCTCCTGATCAGGGATCGAAGGAAAAAAACAGAAGAAATGTGCAGAGAGGTCTTTGGACCGGACAATATCTGAACAATACAGAATTGTCACCAAATGAACAAAAAAGAAGGAAAGGAAACCACGACCTAAAATGGTCTTCTCCCTTGGATTACCAACCAAAATCCCGTGCGCTAGCGACTTTTTTTTCTCGCCCCGCACTAAACAAAAAAAACAGAAAAAGAAAAAGCCAGAAAAATCAAAAGCCAAAAAACACACAAAAGCCGAAAAAAAAAAAAAAAAAACCACCAAAAGAACCCATTCCCAAGGGAAGCCCTATTGATCCATGATCACGCATGTGATTTTTGATTTGATAGGAAATAATTTGCAAAGTCAAGTCATGACATATCTATGGTTCGGAATTAGGATGAAACACTTACCTGTGCGAGATTGATACACTTTGAGTGATTTCTTCTATTTTTGTCGAACCCGGTGTTTCCTCTAAATGGTCATTTAGAAACGAAATGCTAACATCCAAAATCTCATTTATGGTTATGGGGAATTTCATCAGCAGACTCTCCTTCCCCGGTAGACGCATTGTTTTTCACTCAAAAAAAAAAAGCATATGCTGCTCTAAATCAGTTGGAATATTTGTCTCTTTGCTAAAGCATGTTTGCATTTTAGTGGAGAAAACACCGAGACTTTTTCAAGTCTCACAAGTTATCCAGAACTACGTAGGTCTGAGTTCCTCATTGGAGGATACGTAGGAGCAAGAGCCTCGCTTTTGTCGACCACACCGCCTTTTGTTGCCATGACTCAAGAGCTGGTAGCCCGCGGAGACACCTTACGGTTATCCGCACCTCGTCATTCAGTGACCCCAAGTGTGATTGATGAGCAGAGGCCAATGTGGTCATCTGCGCCTTTTCCGGAGATGTTAGCATTTTCCGATGGAGACTTTTCAAGTCTCACAAGTTATCCAGAACTACGTAGGTCTGAGTTCCTCATTGGAGGATACGTAGGAGCAAGAGCCTTGCTTTTGTCGGCCGCACCATAATCTTTGTCATACTGACCCTGAGGTCATGTGACGTGCACCCTTGTATCATCCAGAGGCGGCGGGCCCGATGATACGCGGAGATACCTTACGGTTATCCGCACCCTTTTGTCATCCAGAGGCGGCGGGCCCGATGACAAGCAGAGACCAAGTTTGGTCATTCTGCACCCTTGTATCATCCAGAGGCGGCGGGCCCGATGATACGCGGAGATACCTTACAGTTATCCGCACCCTTTTGTCATCCAGAGGCGGCGGGCCCGATGACAAGCAGAGACCAAGTTTGGTCATTCTGCACCCTTGTATCATCCAGAGGCGGCGGGCCCGATGATACGCGGAGATACCTTACGGTTATCCGCACCCTTTTGTCATCCAGAGGCGGCGGGCCCGATGACAAGCAGAGACCAAGTTTGGTCATTCTGCACCCTTGTATCATCATGAGGCGGCGGGCCCGATGATACGCGGAGATACCTTACGGTTATCCGCACCCTTTTGTCATCCAGAGGCGGCGGGCCCGATGACAAGCAGAGACCAAGTTTGGTCATTCTGCACCCTTGTATCATCCAGAGGCGGCGGGCCCGATGATACGCGGAGATACCTTACGGTTATCCGCACCCTTTTGTCATCCAGAGGCGGCGGGCCCGATGACAAGCAGAGACCAAGTTTGGTCATTCTGCACCCTTGTATCATCCAGAGGCGGCGGGCCCGATGATACGCGGAGATACCTTACGGTTATCCGCACCCTTTTGTCATCCAGAGGCGGCGGGCCCGATGACAAGCAGAGACCAAGTTTGGTCATTCTGCACCCTTGTATCATCCAGAGGCGGCGGGCCCGATGATACGCGGAGATACCTTACGGTTATTCGCACCCTTTTGTCATCCAGAGGCGGCGGGCCCGATGACAAGCAGAGACCAAGTTTGGTCATTCTGCACCCTTGTATCATCCAGAGGCGGCGGGCCCGATGATACGTGGAGATACCTTACGGTTATCCGCACCCTTTTGTCATCCAGAGGCGGCGGGCCCGATGACAAGCAGAGACCAAGTTTGGTCATTCTGCACCCTTGTATCATCCAGAGGCGGCGGGCCCGATGATACGCGGAAATACCCGAGTGGTTATCCGTATAAACATTCTTTTGCTATCTGTAAGACAGAACGCTTGATAGCATGCAGAGACTGACATAGTCTTCTGCACCTTTTGTTCCTCCGGGAACAACAAGTCATTTATATGCGGAAATTTCATGGTCACCCGCGACTCTCGTCAACCGAGAGGAGCGAAATTAATGTCATACACTAATTTTCGTCCGGAGACCTTTGCTTGATGACATGCGACCATTCTTTGGTCCTTGTGAGGTGCTTGGCACCCATCATTAGGCAATTTGTGATTTTGGGAACAACAAGTCATTTGCATGTGGAGATTTTATGGTCACCTGCGACTCTCGTCAAATCGAGAGGAACGAAATTAGTGTCTTATCTTTACTTTCCTTTTATCTCCAATAAAAGACAAGTAAAGAGGGGCAACTGTCATACCCTAATTTCGTCCGGGGACCTTTGCTTGATGACATGCGACCATTCTTTGGTCCTCGTGAGGTGCTTGGCACCCATCATTAGGCAATTTATGAAATTCCAGGACATGCCGAAAAGCCAAAAAAATATTGATGCACAATCCGTAAGTTTCCGTGACACACCGGAAATCAAATGGAAGCATCGTTGCATAATTAAGTGAGGTTCCGTAACATTCCATAAGTCAAAAGGGGGATGATTATGTAATCCGCAAGGTTCCGTAACATTACGGAAAGAAAACAAGTATCGTTACGAAATTCGTAAGTTTCCGTAACTTTACGAAAAAAGAATCACCAAAAAAACAGCAGAGGGGGGGTGTACTTAGTAAAAATGGGGGTGCAAATAGCACCCAGGCCCACTTGGGCCCTCTAGAATATTCCTCCAGAAGGCTGTTGCTTCTGGAGGAAGCAACCTGGCTCGCCTGGGCGAGCTGGGCGGCAACCACCTCCCCTATTTTGCTATAAATAGGGGAGGAAGTGAAGAAGGAAGGGGTTCAGCCCCTGAGGCACTTCTCTCTCTTTCGAATTTGCTTGGAAAAATTGTTTCCGTGAAGAAAATCTAAGCCGAGGCGCTTCCGAAACGTTTCCGTAACGTTTTCCGTGAGGAATTTCGCAAAGGTTTCAACCATTCTTCGACGTTCTTCATTCGTTCTTCATCGTTCTTCGATCTTCAATGGGTAAGTACCTTGAACCAAGCTTTTCGATTCATTCTATGCACCCATGGTGGTCCACATTGTGTTTCGTGCATTTTTTTATTCTCGTTTTGTTTACTTTTTATACCCCCTGTTGACGTGCTTAAGCCATTTTACTTAAGTCATTTCTCGCTTAACTTAAAAATAAAATCAATTTCCACCGAACGTTTGAATTGTATTATCCGTTAACTTCGGTAAAAATGAATTCCGACCGTTCGGTCGTGCCGTAACCACGTTGGAAATCAAAAAGAGGTAAAAAATAATATAATAATCAAAAAAACATCTTTTTAGTAAAATAAAGCGGAAAATCAATCGGACGTTTTCTCTTTGGGATTTCTCATTCTTAATCGAATTGATTAATAACTAAAGTGAAACTAAGGCTAAAATCAATTCGCCTAGTCAAGCTCGTCCACAAAAATAGGCTTTTGAAGTTTGTCATTTCAATTTCTCACTAAGTAAAATGGATCATTTTTTAAGGTCCAACGCCTTAAAATGATCACCACTTAAGTAAAAAAGAATCACTTGACAAAAAGAAAGAACTACGTAGGTCTGAGTTCCTCATTGAGGATACGTAGGAGCAAAAGCCCCGCTTTTGTCGACCACCCCAAGAGATCGTTAATGGTCCAATGCCTTAACGTTTCTCTCCTTTCAAAAACAAGAGATCGTTAATGGTCCAACGCCTTAACCTTTCTCCCCTTTCAAAATCAAAAGACCGATTAATGGTTCAACACCTTTAAATGACCTTTTGTTCAATAAAAACATATTTTGCAAAAAAAGACAAAAACAACTTAACCAAACACTTTGTTCCGAAAGAACTACGTAGGTCTGATTTTCTCATCCCTAATTGAGGAATACGTAGGAGCAAAGGGAAACACCCTTGTCGACCACAAAAAGAGAAAATATAAAAAGGGTATAAGGGATATAGAGACATAAAAAGGGAACATAAAAAATCAAAGTCATGTTTGCACATTCGATTAAAGGTTGTCGTCCCTTGGGACGGACGTGTGGGGTGCTAATACCTTCCCCGTGCGTAAATACAACTCCCAGACCTTTCACTTAAAAGTTCGTAGATCGCGTCTTTTCCGGTTTTTCCGACGTTTTCCTCAAATAAACGTTGGTGGCGACTCCGCGCGTATTCCTTTCGTGGAACATGCATCCCGCGAGTCTCGCGTCGTCCTCCCGCCGAAGGGTAGGTTGCGACACTCTCCATAGTGAGCCAATAATAGCCCACCCTCAAGATCTTCCTAGCCATGGCGTGCCTGTTAGCGTGCATACCGAAAGAGCCCTCATGGACCTCTCCCAGCATGCGCTCAGCTTCCTTAGCGTTCACGCATCAGAGCAAAACCATGTCATGGTTTCTCTTGTATAGTATGCTTCCGCTTAAGAAGAAATCGACTGCCAACCTCCTTAACATCCTCTTGTCGTTGTCGGAAGCCTCTGGTAGGTACTCTTTGCTTTCAAAGTATCGCTTGATATCGAAATACCAAGGCTTACCGTCCCGCTCCTCTTCCACCAAATAGCAATGTGCGGGTCTGTCGCGACACCTGAACTCAATGTATGGCAGGTCTCCGTGCGGTGTCAGCTGGAACATGGATGCTAAAGTGGCAATTGCATCGGCCATTTGATTTTCCTCTCAAGGAACGTGATGGAAGGAGATCTCATCAAAGAACTCAGCCAGTTCCTTGATATAAGTCTGGTAGGGTATTAGTTTGTGATCCCTAGTCTCCCATTCTCCTTTCAGCTGGTGAATTACCAGCGTCGAGTCTCCGTACACCATGTCGCAACCTACCCTTCGGTGGGAGGGCGACGCAGGGCTCACAGGTGCGTCTTCCAAGGGAGGAAAATACACGGAGTCGCCACCAACATTTATTTGAGGAAAACGTCGGAAAAACCGGAAAGGTGTGGTCTACGAACTTTAAGTGTGAAAGGTTCGAGAGTTGTTTTTACGCACGGGGAAGGTATTAGCACCCCACGCGTCCGTCACAAAGGACGACAACCTTTAATCGAGTGTGCAAATATGACTTCAAATTGTTTTATTTTCCCTTTCTTAAGTCAATTGCTACCTAAACACCCAAGGCGCATGCTTCGTATTTAGCCATGTTATTGGTGCAGTCGAAACCAAGCCTGGCCGTCAAAGGTATGCATTGATTGTCCAGAGAGACCAATGCTGCCCCAACGCCAAGGCCCAGAACGTTTGACGCCCCATCGAACCACACGATCCACTTGTCCCTGTCCTTGTCCAGCTTCTCTTCAAATGAGGCCATGATGTCCTCATCTGGGAACTCGAGATGCATGGGTTGACAATCATTGAGAGGCTATTGAGCCAAATAGTCTGCCAAGGCACTCCCCTTTATCGCCTTTTGGGTGACATAGACTATGTCGAACTCGGATAGCAAAACCTGCCACCGAGCGATCCGCCCTATGAGAGCAGACTTCTCAAAGATGTACTTGACCGGGTCCATCTTGGATACCAGCCAAGTGGTATGGCTCAGCATGTACTATCTTAAACAGTGGGACGCCCAAACCGAAGCGCAACATGTCCTTTCCAGCAGGGAGTAGTTCATCTCACAGGTCGTGAACTTCTTACTTAAGTAGTAGACAACTCGCTCTCTTTTTCCGGACTCGTCATGCTGCCCTAGCATGCACCCCATTGACTCGTCCAAAACTGTCATGTACAAGATGAGAGGTCTCCTAGGCACCGACGACATAAGCATGGGAGGGTTCATGAGGCACTGTTTGATTTTTCCAAACGCCTCTTGACAGTCCGCGTCCCAGTGGACGGATTGGTTCTTATGTTAGAGCTTGAACAACGGCTCACAAGTAGTTGTGAGCTGTGATATGAACCTGGCAATGTAGTTTAAACGCCCCAGGAAACCCCAGACCTGCTTCTCGGTACGCGGTTCTGGCATCTCAAGGATGGCTTTTACCTTTTCGGGGTCCACCTCTATTCCTCTCTGACTTACGATGAAACCCAACAATTTTCCTGACTTGACCTCGAAGGTGCACTTAGCGGGGTTCAACCTTAATTGATACTTCCTAAGCCTTTCGAACAACCTCTGTAAGTTGACAAGGTGTTCCTCCTCAGTTTTAGACTTGGCGATCATGTCGTCTACGTAGACTTCGATCTCTCGGTGCATCATGTCATGGAACAAAGCCACCATGGCCCGTTGATAGGTCGCCCTGGCGTTCTTGAGTCCAAAGAACATCACCTTATAGCAGAACGTTCCCCACAGGGTGACGAACATGGTCTTTTCCATATCCTCTGGCGCCATCTTTATCTGATTGTAGCCTGAGAAATCGTCCATGAAGGAAAACAAAGCGAAATTGGTCGTGTTATCTACGAGGACATCGATGTGCGGCAGAGGGAAATTGTCTTTGGGACTGGCTCGATTTAGGTCCCGATAATCCACACACATTCGTACCTTCCCATCCTTCTTAGGGACTGGCAAAATGTTGGCAACCCATTTCGGGTATCGAGCAACAGCCAAGAAGCCAGCGTCAAATTGCCTCTTTACTTCTTCTTTTATCTTCAGGGACATCTCGGGCTTCATCCTCCTCAGCTTCTGCTTTACCGGGGAACACTCAGGATTTAGAGGTAATCTGTGTTGTACGATGTCAGAATTCAAACCAGGCATATCTTGGTACGACCAGGCAAAGATGTCTTGCTAGTCCCTCAGCAGGGCCACCAATTCTTCGCGGATGAGGGCGGTCATACCTATGCCTACTTTTACTTCCTTCTTTTCACTGCTGGTACCTAAGTCTACAAGTTCTGTCTCTTCTTGATGCGGCCTCATCTCTCGATTCTCCCGAGCAATTATCCTTTCTAGCTCTAGGGAAAGCTCTACATCTTCGTCTTCTTCGTCCTCCGCCCGACTCGCTTCTTGCTCGAAATCGACGGTCGGGTCCCCGGTATTAATACCTTCGCGGGACTCGTCATCGGATCTGTATCGTATAAGCGTAATAAGAAAATAAACATGAAAATGAATGAGAACAGTTAAAGGCGCAAGAATAGATGAAGAAATACTTTTATATTAACTTCAAGAACAAAAGACATAATGCCTTAACAAAAGGAAACCCTAAAGTCTAGGCCTGACCATAGAATTTTAAAGATAAAAAGGTTACATTATGCTTGTCGTGTAAACCTCTGGGCATTCCTCCACCCGCCAATTCCCTAGTTGGAAACCGGGAAGGCTTGGCTGTACCGAATTTGATCTCCTCTGGGAGTCCTCATCGCATATCGCGGCGACTTGTCCTTCGCGTCTTAAACCCGCACTCACGAAGCTCCTACTGATGTGGCACGGAGGAACCTCTTTGGCTTGTTGTCCCGACTGCGGGCCTTGGCCTTTGTTCTTCCTTTTCGAGATGTTTTTCCTTACGTTAGCCTGCATAGGTTTATAGCCTAACCCAAACTTCCCGCGGTTTCCTCTGACACTTACTAGGCTGGCCCTGCCACCGTTATTCTTGCCCAAACCCATTATGGGCTCATAGCCATGCCCTAACATCACTTGGGCCACCATCATTGCCGCACCAGACAGGCGGGGCTGCCTATGGAGGGAATCTACGGAAGCGATGCTTACTACCTCAAAAGATTGGAAAGTCGTTTCCAATGACTCCTCCGCAGATTCCACATATGGCATAGAGGAAGAACAACTTACCAGGACATCTTCCTCACCTGATACTATGACCAAATGTCCTTCTACTACAAACTTCAGCTTTTGGTGGAGTGTGGAGGGGACGACTCCTACTGAGTGGATCCATGGACGCCCCAAAAGACAACTGTAGGTCGGATTGATTGTAGAAGCAAGCTTCATGATGAATCAAGATTGATTCAAAGGAGCTTTGATGATAACAAAGGTGATGACAAAAAGCTCAAAAGTCAAGAACACTTCATGATAACAAAGATGATGATCTCAAGAATCAAAGAATGTGTTCAAGATTGAATCAAGAACACTTCAAGGTTCAAGAGGAAATTTGATTTCAAGAATCAAGTTTCAAGATTCAAGCTTCCAAGAATTAAGATCAAGATTCAAGACTCAAGATTCAAGAATCAAGAGAAGACTTAATCAAGATAAGTATTAAAAAGTTTTTTTTTCAAAAACTGAGTAGCACATGAATTTTTCTCAAAACCTTTTACCAAAGAGTTTTTACTCTTTGGTAATCGATTACCAGTAGCAAAATGGTTTTCAAAAAGCTTTCAACTGAATTTACAGCGTTCCAATTGCTTTCAAAATGTTGTAATCGATTACAATGTTTTGGTAATCGATTACCAGTGTGTATGAATGTTGAAATTCAAATTCAAATGTAAAGAGTCACATCCTTTCACAAAAAAGCTTTGTGTAATCGATTACACTGATTTGGTAATCGATTACCAACGATAGTTTCTGAACAAATCAAAAGATGTAACTCTTCAAATAGTTTTTGACTTTTTCAAATTGGTTTTAAGTTTTTCTAAAAGTCATAACTCTTCTAATGGTTCTCTTAACCAGACATGAAGAGTCTATAAAAGCAACGCTTTGTTTTGCATTTAAAACATCTATCTTTTCCAATTCATTCTTTACACAAGCAATTTTTCCACATTGATTTCTGAGTCTCTTTGAACTTCGTCTCCTCTTTCTTTGTCAAAAGCTTTCTAAAGTTTTCTGGTTTTCTAAACCTTGAAAACTTGTGCTATTCATTCTTTTCATTCTCTTCTCCCTTTGCCAAAAAGAATTCGCCAAGGACTAACCACCTGAATTCTTTTTGTGTCTCTCTTCTCCCTTTTCCAAAAGAACGAAGGACTAACCGCCTGAATTCTTTTATGTCTCCCTTCTCCCTTGTCAAAGAATTCAAAACGACACAGTCTGGGAATTCTTTTGATTCTTCCCTTTCCCATATACAAAAGATTTCAAAGGACTAACCGCCTGAGAATTCTTTTGTATCCCTATTCACAAAGTTTCAAAGGTTTAACCGCCTGAGAACTTTGTCTTAACACATTGGAGGATACATCCTTTGTGGTATAAGTAGAGGGTACATCTACTTGGGTTTGACTGAGAACAAGAGAGGGTACATCTCTTGTGGATCAGTTCTAGTGGAGGGTACATCCACTAGGTTGTTCAAAGAGAACAAGGGAGGGTACATCCCTTGTGGATCTTTGCTTATAAAAGGATTTTTACAAGGTTGAAAAGAAATCTCAAGGACCGCAGGTCGCTTGGGGACTGGATGTAGGCACGAGTTGTTGCTGAACTAGTATAAAAACTCTTGTGTGTTTGTCTCCTTCTTCCCTACTCTTTTATTTTCTGTTGTGCACTTTAATTCTCGCTTTTACTTTTGGTTAAGTTTCTTTTCTATTCTCCATTTACTTAACAACATAGTAAAAGCCTTAGTAGAGTAAATTTTTAATTAGTAAAGGTTTAGGAATAATTAATTCAACCCCCCCTTCTTAATTATTCTGAGGCCACTCGATCCAACATTGATATTCATCACTTGGAATGTAACTCGGCAGGTATGAGGCCCTATCTATACTGGGAGGTCGATCTCTCCCCTTACCTCTCGGTGGCTGCCATCAAAGGCACGAACCACCATGGAACTCGGCCTCTAGTGGGAGGCGTTGAATGGCAACTTCTCCAACGTGCTCTTGGGCATCCCATTCAGGCTTGAGCCGTTGTCGATGAGTACTTTGGCCATAACGCGTTCCATGCATTTGACCGACACATGTAAAGCCTTATTATGTCCCCTCCCCTCGGCGAGGATTTCCTCTTCAGTGAAGGTGAGGTAATTGTTGGCTTTGATGTTATTGACGATCCCCTCAAAGCCTTCTACGGAAATGTCTTGGGCTACGTGAGCTTCATTCAAAACTTTTACCAACAAAGCTCGGTGAGGCTAAGAGCTCATGAGCAGCTCCAAAAGGGAGACTCTAGCCGGGGTCTTGTTGAGTTGTTCCATGACTTTGAACTCGCTTTGTTGGATAATGCGGAGGAACTCACTGGCCTCCTCGAGTGATACCTCTTTCTTGCCGCAACCCTCTCTTCCCTCGGAAAAATCCTCCGTCGGAACATCCTCGTCCGGTGCGGGGATCACCTTGACATTTTATCCTTCGGTCACCTTTGTTTTCCCTTTAGCGTTTGCAGGCTGCGTTGGCAAGCCAGGGGGTGTGAACATGCGACCACCGCGGGTTATGCCGCTCAGCCTGGTGATGTTGGTTACTTTGGCCGATAGTGAGCCGACGTCAGTAGCTTCTTGCTTCCTTCCACCCGGAGGGGCATACCTCCAGGGAATTGCGTGACTGTTCTTGTAAGGAAACGGAATAGGTCTAACGCTCGACACTGCCGAAGGGTGTCGGGGCCTTTGGGGAGCCGTGTCCCTGGTGAAGTGTATTACCAAGGGTTTAGGCCTTTTAAGACCTTCCTTATTTGTCGATTGCATGCATATATATTGTTCCTCTTCCCCCTCATTGCTGACCTCAAGCCGGCTTTGGTCTATCATTTGTTGTAATAGATCTCTTACCGCTGAACACGTTTCCATATCATGCAGTATGCCCAGATGCATTAAGCATGAATCCTCTTTGTGCTCGCCGCGGGGAATCACGCTGGCCTTTTGCAAGGCTTTGTAGATAAACCTTTTGGAGGTCATTACGTCCTCCAAAAGTTTGGGCCCGTGCGACCTACTCACCTCAATGGCATTAAAAGCTCCCCCTCCATGATTGGCAAGAGGGTTTGTCTTTATGTTGGGCCCGTCCTCTAGAAATGTCAACCATCTGGCTTCTATCAAGCCTTGGACCTTGCTCTTCAAGGCCAAGCACTGTTTGACCGAGTGGCCCGGGGCTCCCCACACGTCATTGGGATCGGGGTGAAAATATGAGCCTGCCTTGGCGAAAAATTCCTCGTCATGTTGGAGCCTGCGCCAAGGTGGGTATTGTTGGCCGGGTGAGGCCGAGTTGGAGCCGGAGCCTGAGGAGCTCCCCCCTGTGGGGGCGTGGGTGCCCGTGGCTGGGCGAGCGCCGTGTCGTAAGAGCCCGCAGTGCGAGCCGAAAAACTCGGGTGATGTTGTGCATATTGGTGGGTACCGTGGGGGGTTTATGGCAGCTTGGGCCATGTAGGTGTTGAAGTGACGGTATGGGCATCTCCCTCTTTCTTCTTTGCCCCAGCTGTTCCGGTCCTCCTACCGCTGGCACCTACTGGGGAGATGTAATCAAACTTTCCTCTCTTCAAACCTACCTCAATCCTTTCTTCGGCAAAAACCAAGTCCGCGAAGCTAGAGAGCATGTAGCCCACTAATTTCTCATAGTAGAATACAAGCAAGGTATCTACCATCATGTCGCAACGTGCACTTTTGTGGGCGAACGAGGGCGAGGCTCACGGGTGCGCTTTCCAAAGGAGGAAAGATGTGCGGAGTCGCCACCAACGTTTATTTGTGGAAAACATCGGGAAAACCGAAGGAAACCGGTCAAAATGAAAATTCTAAGTTCGGGAGTTGTATTTACGCTTGAGGAAGGTATTAGCACCTCTTACGTTTGTCTCGAAGGACAACAGCCTATTTTTTTGAATTGTGAAATTGTGTTATCTTAACTTTTATTTCTTTTTATATTTTGAGGTTGACAAAAGCGGGGCTCTTGCTCCTACGTACCCTCCATCAAAGAGGAAATCAGACCTACGTAGTTCTTCCTTAAGCGTGAATCAAGTGATTCTTTTTTACTTGAAGGGTGATCATTTTAAGGCGTTGGACCTTAAAAATGATCTATTTTACTTAGTAAGAAACTGAAATGATAAACTTTCAAAAACCTATTTTTGTGGACGAGCTTGACTAGGCGAGTTTGATTTTAGCCTTAGTTTCACTTTAGTTATTGGTCAATTCAATTAAGAATGAGAAATCCCAAAGAGAAAACGTTCGATTGATTTTTCGCTTTATTTTATTAAAAGATATTTTTTTATTATTATATTATTATTTTACCTCTTTTTTGATTTCCAACGTGGCTACGGCACGACCGAACGGTCGGAATTCATTTTAACCGAAATTAACGGATGATACAATTCAAACGATCGGTGGAAATTTATTTTATTTTTAGATTAGACGAGAAATGACTTAAATAAATGGCTTAAGCACGTCAAAAGGGGGTACAAAAAGCAAATGAAAACGAGAATAAAAATACATGAAACAAAATGTGGACCACCACGGGTACATAGAATGAATCGAAAAGCTCGGTTTGAGGTACTTACCCGTTGAAGACTGAAGAAAACGAAGAACGAACGATGAATCTTGAAGAACGGTCGAGAATCTTCGCGTAATTACTCACGAAAACATTATGGAAACATTACGGAGAGAGAAGTGCCTAAGAGGCTGAACCCCTTCTCCCTTCACTCCTCCCCCTATTTATAGCAAAATAGGGGAGGAGCTTGCCACCCAGCTCGCCCAGGCGAGCAAGGTTGCTTCCTCCAGAAGTAACAGCCTTCTGGAGGAAGGATCTGGAAGGCCCAAGTGGGTCAGATTGCTATTTGTACCCCCCCTTTTTACTAAATGCACTCCCTTCTATTTTTTTGGTAATTCTTTTTCCGTAACGTTACGAAACTTCACGAATTTCGTAACGATACTTATTTTCCTTCCGCAAGGTTACGAATCCTTATGGATTACGTATTTACTCTTTTTTAGCTTTCTAAGAAGTTACGGAAACTCACGGATTGTGCAAAAACACCTCTTTTTGACTTCCTCCACATTACGAAATTTCACGGATCGCGCAAGCCTCCTTCCTTTTGATTTCTGAGAGGCTCGGGACTTCATTTATTGTGCAACAAAGGACGCCAAGTATCTCAAAGCGGCTAACCAAAGGTTGCATGTCATCAAGTAATAATCCCCGGACGAAATTAGGGTATGACAGTTGCCCCTCTTTACTTACCTCTCATCGGAGATAAGAGGAAACCAAAGATAGGACACTGATTTCCTCCGTCCTGCCCTTTCCGTGATGACGACTCTCGTCTCTACTCCTTCTTTTTCTTCTGCACAAAACAAAATACAAACAACAACAAGAACAACAAACATAATATACATATACACATATACACATATTTGGCGAAGGAACCGATCCGAAAAACAATAGAATAACGTGTTTCCCAGTCACCTAAGGCTTCGCGCTTGATAATGGAGGACACATGAACAGCGCTATGCAATAACATTCATGGGGCTCCGAAAAAAGGTGAGAATGGAGGATTGCCTTGAGGGTCCTCACTTAGGCAATCATCAAACACGACTCCAAACTCGAAAGTGGAGGACACATGAACAGCCCTAGGCAATAACATTCATGTGGCTACAAAAAAAGGGGGAGAATGGAGGATTGCATTGAGGGTCCTCACTTAGGCAATCATGAAACACAGCTCCAAACTCGAACACATGAATAGCCCTAGGCAATAACATTCATGTGGCTCCGAAAAAGGGGGAGAATGGAGGATTGCCTTGAGGGTCCTCACTTAGGCAATCATGAAACACAGCTCTAAACTCGAAAGTGGAGGACACATGAACAGCCCTAGGCAATAACATTCATGTGGCTCCGAAAAAGGGGGAGAATGGAGGATTGCCTTGAGGATCCTCACTTAGGCAATCATGAAACACAGCTCCAAACTCGAAAGTGGAGGACACATGAACAGCGCTAGGCAATAACATTCATGGGGCTCCGAAAAAGGGGGAGAATGGAGGATTTCCTTGAGGGTCCTCACTTAGGCAATCATGAAACACAGCTCCAAACTCAAAAGTGGAGGACACATGAACAGCCCTAAGCAATAACATTCATGTGACTCTGAAAAAGGGTGAGAATGGAGGATTGCCTTGAGGGTCCTCACTTAGGCAATCATGAAACACAGCTCCAAACTCGAAAATGGAGGACACATGAACAGCCCTAAGCAATAACATTCATGTGGCTCCGAAAAAGGGTGAGAATGGAGGATTGCCTTGAGGGTCCTCACTTAGGCAATCATGAAACACAGCTCCAAACTCGTAAATGGAGGACACATGAACAATCCTAAGCAATAACATTCATGTGGCTCCGTAAAAGGGGGA
Source organism: Glycine soja (assembly GCF_004193775.1). Lineage (NCBI taxonomy): Eukaryota > Viridiplantae > Streptophyta > Magnoliopsida > Fabales > Fabaceae > Glycine > Glycine soja. The sequence goes on along the minus strand of NC_041002.1, from coordinate 22,868,118 downwards.
GAATGGAGGATTGCCTTGAGGGTTCGCACTTAGGCAATCATGAAACACAGCTCCAAACTCGAAAGTGGAGGACACATGAACAGCGCTAGGCAATAACATTCATGGGGCTCCGAAAAAGGAGGAGAATGGAGGATTGCCTTGAGGGTCCTCACTTAGGCAATCATGAAACACAGCTCCAAACTCGAAAGTGGAGGACACGTGAACAACGCTATTCATGGAGCTCCGAAAAAGATTGGCAGGACCGAACGGTCCACCGGGTTTTTCCACCTAAAAGGATAACATGCTTTTTGCAAAGAAAAATAAATCATTCGCGAGAGCACCACATCTTAGAGAAACAATATACTTGTGCCAAGGGTAATCTTCCTTGTAACCGAGAATGAAGGGTAGGATGTCAACTTTTAGCTTTCAAATGAACATGCTAGGGAAACATCGAGCTAAGCTAAAAATAAATCACTCATAGTGTATAAAACTCACAAGGCAAGTGTTTTATTCTATTCCCAAACGATAACTGCACCATGACTTCATTTTGCACACGATTTCCTATCGAATCAAAGATCAAACGTACGATCACGGACCAATAGGATTTTCTCGAGGATAGTGTTTTTTGGAGAGGAAGCTGGGTGTTTTGGTCTTTTCCTCTTTGTTCATGTGGGGTAGGATATTGCCAGTCAAGAATGATTCTGAGTGGCAATCTGGCTTTGAAGAATTTCTGTCCTCTTTTTTCATTGATCGAGAATTGCTTCTTTTCCCTTTTCACTTCTTTTCGATCTTTGATCGGGAATCCTTCTTTCTTTTCTTCTGTTCTTTTCTTTATTTTCGTTTTTCTTTTTTTCTTTCTTTCCATTTCTTCCTTTTCTTTCTTTTCACTTTTCCTTCCCCATCCCTTTCTTTGGGAAATCGGGTTTAGCATTCTATTTGCTCTCCCTTGAGGAGATTCCGCTGTCCTTTGCTTCGGGGGAAAGAATGAGGATTCCTTTTTTACAGGCCAAGGTTCAAAAAGGTCTAAGGTTGTGTTTCAATGGGGTCTTTTATCGTGGGAACCCAATCTTGATATCTGGGGCGAAACAAATTTGGGTGTCAAGGTGTCGGTCTCGGGCCGAACTTCCACATTATTCCATAAGGCATGTGTGACAATGATGATTTGAAAACAACGTGCAAAATTACTCATGGCTACAGCCAGGTGGGCCCTCAAGCATCCCGTTTATGGCATTGTGACACTACGGTTGGGAATTTACCCAGACAGACCCAACGTTTCCAAGTTATGTTCTTTCATCAGTTCAATGCATTCATCCATTCTTATCTCGGTTTATTCCGGAAAATAAACTCTTAGCATCAATCCCTTGTTTCCAGAAGATGCGTTTGCTCTTTACGAATGATTTATACTTCTTAACTATAACATGTCGACCTTTGCGGTCTTTCTCTCTCTTTACTTTTTGTTTTATTTTTATATATATTCACTAAAACTATACACCTGTGGTCCTTTATGAGGAAAACCTTTCTTTGTACATCTATATTTTTATACATGACAAACTTTTTCTGTACACGCATTAGAACTCTTCTCTTTACGTCACACGGTCTATATACAAACCTTATTTATATTCAAAGATTTTTTCATTTTTCCCGACACACACTTATAGTTCACGCAAAAGTTTCTTCATATACACTCGTTGCTCACACACACAAGAATTTCTTTCCACGCATCATTTACACACAAAAACCTTCTATACACATTTTCCTTTTACATACATGTATAGATAAAAACCTTTTTCTTTTCTTTATGAACATGACTTTTATTCACAACGCTTCTTTATTTTTATCAGGATTTTTGGTTCATTTTATTTTTAGGATGACGTTCCTAAATGAAAAACTCTACACGGTTCTGGAATTTCAACAAACACTATTGACAACAACGAAGTAAGCACTAACACAACAACTCAAACGATATGTATGTACAAAACAAAAGTCAATCAACACGAAACAAACATTAGTCCCTCAAGTCATAGAAATAAGATAACATACAAATGATAAATGATGGAACATACGAATTTGGGGATCCCATGGTCATGCGGCTCCGCATGCCACCAGACCCTTGGGTCACGGTAACAAAAAGTGGGGTGGTCGACAAAAGCAGAGCTTTTGCTCCTACGTATCCTCAATTTGTGATGAGGAACTCAGACCTACGTAGTTCTTGACAACTGTGAGACTAAAAATAGTCTCGGTGTTTTCTTCACCAAAATGCGAACATGCTTTAGTAAATAGACAAAACTTCCAACTGATCAGAGCAACATATGCTTTTTGGATGAAAAACAATGTGTCTATCGGGGAAGGAGAGTATGCTGATGAAATTTTCTCATAACCGTAAATGAGATTTTGGATGTTAGCATTTCATTTCTTAACGACCATTTAGAGGAAACACTGGGTCCAACAAAGATAGGAAAAAATCACTCAAAGTGTATCAATCTCACATAGGTAAGTGTTTTATCCTAATTCCGAACCATAGATATGTCATGACTTGATTTTGCAAATCATTTCCTATCAAATCAAAGATTACATGCGTGATCATGGATCAATAGGACTTATTTTGGGAATGGTTTTTAGGTGGGGAGTTTGGCTTTGAGTGTTTTTGCCTTTTCCTTTTCTGTTTTTGTTTAGTGCGTGGCGAGAAAGTCGCTAGCGCATAGGATTTTGGTTGGCAATCAAAGGGAGAGGGCCACTTTGGGTCGTGGTTTCCTTTCTTTTTTGTTTACTTGGTGACAATTCTGTATTGTTTAGATATTGTCTGGTCTGAAGACCTTTCTGCATATTTCTTTTGTTTTCTTCCGATCCTTGATCGAGAATTTTCCTTTCTTCTTTTTTTTTTTGCTTTCTCCCACTCTTTCATTGGAATTTTCTTTCTGTTTTGTGTCTTCTCCCTTTCTTGGATTGGGAATTCTCTCTTCTTTTTTTGTGTCTTCTCCCTTTCTTGGATTGGGAATTTTCCTTCTCTTTGTGTTTTCTTCCGAGGGTAAGGATTATGGTGAGTTGGGATTTTGGCTCAAGGCTTGTAGAACGGCTGGTCATGATATATGTCAGGGTTTGGCCAGCGGTTCGGGGATAAAGGGGATGTCCTACATTATTTCCATGATACACATGCAACAATGATGATTAGGAAATTTTATGCAAAACTGGTCACGCATGCACCCATGTGGACACTCAAGCATCAAGTTTTTATGGTCATGTGACACTAGGGCTCAGGATTCATTTTCCCTATTTTAAGTCAACCCAGTGTTTCCAAAATACGTTCTTTTATCAATTTGTGCATTCATTCGAGTCCATTTTGGGTGTTCGAAAAAACTTTTCACAGCATTTACCCTTCAAATGTGTACACACATTTTTTCCAAAACTGGTTAAGATCAGTAAAATCTTTCAAAGAAAAGATGGAAATTATCTCTTTTCACAAGCATGTTGTTTTTTAGCTAGACAACCTTTATTATTTTTTATTTTCTATTTTTTTTTCTTCTTATTCTTTTCTTGCTAGCTCTTTTTTTTCATGAGGTATTTTGCTACCTAAACATACATATATATGTTTTGTGAGATATTTTTGCTATATACATGCATATCCAAGGTATCTTGCTACCTAAACATACATATATATATATTTTGTGAAGTATTTTTCCTACATACATGCGTATCCAAGATATCTTTCTACCTAAACATACATATATATTTTGTGAGGTATGACTACCTTCCGAGCTTGTGCTTGTTTTATTTAAATTCCTAGGATCATGAGCAACTAGGTGTGTCCTGCTATGACTTGAGAAACAAAGTTGATCAAATAACAAGCAGAGATTTAAAAGGTACTAGGTTGCCTCCTAGTAGCGCTTCTTTAACGTCTTGAGCTGGACGCGTGATGGCTTGTGGGTTATGGACCTAGTACTTTGCTTACCTTTGGCTCTGGACTTGGTCGCCTATTAGTCGGCCATGGGTCGTAAGCAACGCTCTAACCTTTTTGTTGATGAGCTGAGGTGAACTCTAGAGCTGATGGCAGTGCGTCTGTTGCCCGCTGTCGGCCATCCCCAGGCTGCTGTGGTGTTTCGCCCTGCGCCTGCCTGGAGACGCAGTACTTCTTGATGAAAGCTCGATTAGTAGGGGGCCTGATGCCCTTGCTGGAGGTGACAGGTACTCCGTAGAACTGATAGAGACCCATAATTAGAGCTTGACAACTCCAAGACCCTGTTGGACTTCTTCGGGTCCACTGGGTGTCTTGTAGGCGCGATCCCTGCAAACAATAAATGAAATCAGAAATCAGTTGAGCGATGTGCATACTTACCTATGATGACGTGACCTTGCCGGGGGAACGCACCCTATAGGACTACAGAGGCCCGTAACCAGAGCTGGAAACCCCGGGGCCCTGTTGGACTTCTCCGGGTCCACTAGGTGTCTTTGTGGGTGCGATTCCTGCAAACAATAGATGGTATCAGAAATCAGTTGAACCATCTATATACTTACCTATGTCACGATGGCATGACCTCGCTCGGGAAACAGGCACCCTGTAGGACTGACAGAGGCCCGTAACCAGAGCTGGAAACCCCAGGGCCCTGTTAGACTTCTTCGGACCCACTGGGCGTCTTGTGGGCGCGATCCCTGCAAACAATAGATGACATCAGAAATCAATTGAACCATGTGCATACTTACCTATGTCATGACGGCACAGACCAACCGATACATCTGTAGAGGGAGATTGGCATTGTGGTCACTGGGCAGAATGTTGCTAAATAGCAACGTCATCTATATCCATTTAAGGGTGGTCATGTTGGTGCGCATGATCCACACTCGTCTTTTTGCAGCGGCACGGGTGAAATCTTGCCCCGGTATGCATAGTAGATGCATGATAGCCTCCCTCTCTGGATGTGCTCGCACAGTTGGTCGCCCTCTAATATCAGGGGGTGGCCCAGGAACTAATAAAAGGAAACTACTGGCCCCTTAACCGGGAGCGCAAGTCTCGGTTAAGCATCTAAGGGCAAAGGACCTTATATTCTCCTAAGGTGTGGATATGGAGCACAATGAAAATGAGGACGCGTAGCCCTCTAAAGGCGAGGGCGTGCAGCCCTCTGCAGGCGAGGATGTGCAGTCCTCTGATGGTGAGGACATATAGTCCTCTAAAGGTGATAGGTACTAGTACCCAAGGGTCCACCTTTATGAGAAAACAAGAGATCGACTCATCGAGAGGGCCGGTCATCCAAAAAGATTGGACACAAGATGTAGGAAATCTATGCAGTTAACATGATTTTTAGGGATGCAGACGCATGCAAACTTTGTTGTGAAATTTGGTAACGCTGACCGCACATGAAACAATGCAATGCAATTGAAAGTTGTACAATGTTCATGACATTCTTTCCCTATTGTGTGATTTTGGTTTTGATTTAATCTTTTTGGAAAACACAGATTGACTGTCCTTTTGAAAAAGGTGATAATTCATGCAACCTTATCCTATCTTTTGCAAATCTCTCCGGGAACTCCCTCGGAGTGTATGTTCTGTTTGATTTAGTCACTTGTCCATTTTGGAGTGACGACAATGGAGCCGTTTGACGTTCAATCAATCTATTGAAATTCCAGGGCTTGCCTCCCTTTTTTTTCTTGTTTAAAAAACATTGACGGGTGAGAACTTTTGATCTTCCCCTATGTTCACTTGAGGCTCATGCACGATGCCACTCATTGCCCCAGTGTAAGGCTTTGAGGTACCAATTGTTATCTTTCGTCATGACCTTGTAGCTAGGAACCTATTGGGTGAAAACTTCTAATCTGCCCCTAGGTTCGCTTGAGGTTTTTGCATGGTGCCTTTCATTGCCCCAGTGTAGGGCTTTGAGGTAAAATCGTTGTCTTTCGTCATGACCTTGTAGCAAGGAACCTATTGGGTGAGAACTTCTAATCTGCCCCTAGGTTCGTTTGAGGTTTATGCATGGAGCCTTTCATTGCCCCAGTGTAGGGCTTAGAGGTACCAATTGTTGTCTTGTTTTCACAACCTCGCAGTGAGGAAGAATGAAAGATGCAGTTGATTCTTGCAAAAAGAATTTTCCAAGGACGAGAAATAGTTGAAGGATCTTTCAGTTGATGGATTAAGTCAAATGACTCCTATGTAGAAGCAAGATGTTTTGATGTCTTGATGATGCTAAAGGATCAAGTGCTTCTAAGTTTTACTCAAGACAAGAATCCAAGAAAATCAAGATATATGATCAAGTTGATCTCTAGAATCTTTAGGAAGAAGTTTCCAAATTGAAAATACAAAAGGTTTGACCAAAGAATTCTATCATTTCAAATTGAGATTTTCTCTATGGTAATCGATTACCGGCTGTCATACCCTAATTTCGTCCGGGGACCTTTGCTTGATGACATGCAACTTTTGTTTGGTCCTTGTGAGGTGCTTGGCACCCATCATTAGGCAATTTGTGAAGTTCCGGGACATGCCGGAAATCAAAAGAAAATATTGATGCACAATCCGTAAGGTTCCGTGACACACCGGAAATCAAATGGAAGCATCGTTGCACAATTAGTGAGGTTCCATAACATTCCGTAAGTCAAAAAAGGGGATGATTATGTAATCCGCAAGGTTCCGTAACATTACGGAAAGAAAACAAGTATCGTTACGAAATTCGTAAGTTTCCGTAACTTTACGAAAAAAGAATCACCAAAAAAGGTAGGGGGTGTACTTAGTAAAAATGGGGGTGCAAATAGCAACCAGGCCCACTTGGGCCCTCCAGAAGGCTGTTGCTTCTGGAGGAAGCAACCCTGCTCGCCTGGGCGAGCTGGGTGGCAAGCTTCTCCCCCAATTTTCTATAAATAGGGGGAGAAGTGAAGTAGAAAAGGGTTCAGCCCCTTTGGCACTTCTTTCTCTTTCGAATTTGCTTAGGAAAATTGTTTTCGTGAAGAAAATCCAAGCCGAGGCGCTTCCGTAACGTTTCCGAGAGTGATTTCGCGAAGGTTTTCGACCGTTCTTCGACGTTCTTCATTCATTCTTCATCGTTCTTCAGTCTTCAACGGGTAAGTACCTCAAACCAAGCTTTTCAATTCATTCTATGTACCCGTGGTGGTCCACATTTGGTTTCATGTATTTTTATTCTCGTTTCATTCACTTTTTATACCCCCTTTTGACGTGCTTAAGCCATTTTATTTAAGTTATTTCTCGCTTAACCTAAAAATAAAATAAATTTCCACCGATCGTTTGAATTGTATTATCCGTTAACTTTGGTTGAAATGAATTCCGACCGATCGGTCGTGCCGCAACCACGTTGGAAACCAAAAAAAGAGGTAAATAATAACATAATAATAATAAAAAAAAATACCCCTTTAGTAAAATAAAGCGAAAAATCAATTGGACGTTTTCTCTTTGGGATTTCTCATTCTTAATCGAATTGACTAATAACTAAAGTGAAACTAAGGCTAAAATCAACTCGCCTAGTCAAGCTCGTCCACAAAAATAGGTTTTTGGATGTTTATCATTTCAATTTCTTACTAAGTAAAATGGATCATTTTTAAGGTCCAACGCCTTAAAATGATCACCTTTCAAGTAAAAAAGAATCACTTGATTCACGCATAAGAAAGAACTACGTAGGTCTGATTTCCTCATCGCAATTGAGGAATACGTAGGAGCAAAGGGAAACACCCTTGTCGACCACAAAAAGAGAAAAAATATAAAAAGGGTATAAAGGATATAAAGACATAAAAGGGAACGTAAAAATCAAAGTCATGTTTGCACATTCGATTAAAGGCTGCTGTCCCTTGTGACGGACGTGTGGGGTGCTAATACCTTCCCCGTGCGTAAATACAACTCCCGAGCCTTTCACTTAAAAGTTCGTAGATCGCGTCTTTTCCGGTTTTTCTGACGTTTTCCTCAAATAAACGTTGGTGGCGACTCCGCGTGTATTCCTTTCGTGGAACACGCATCCCGCGAGTCACGCGTCGCCCTCCCGCCGAAGGGTAGGTTGCGACAGTTGGCGACTCCACTTGGGACTGTTTTTTGAGAGTTAGGCCATTTAATCTTGTGCAAGTGTTTTATCATGACTTTCTCCTTTGTTGGTTTCCCTTTATTTTTTATGTTCTTGTGTATATAAACTCTTTGTTGCTTTTAGTGCATTTTAAAATGTATGCATGAGGTAAATACTTATTCATTTGATGCACACAAACACCAACACTATTTGCACACACTGTGAGTTGAAAAAGGGCCCTATACCCGGGTTCGTGGGAACATAAGGAGTGGAGGTGAATCTGTGATCATGCTAGGTCTCCGACTTGCTTAATTACAGTGAACCCTCATCTAGAGCTTTTCTCTTTGAAAACTTATTGTTGCTAGTAGTCCCTACTGCTGCAATATGTTCTTCAAAGGGGATGATACCTCTAGAGACCATCAAGAGAGATATGACCACCTTGGGGGTTATCACTAAAAGCCTAGTTAGCTCTCTCCCTTATAGGTCCCTTAAATAGGGGCACGGAGCAAACATGCTGCGTGCCATCTTTCACACTGCCATGCATAAGTATCATATACCCTTTTGCTTATATTTTGTGAATATTGTCATACTATGTTGCGCCTTTCGCATATGCATCACACGCGGGTTCCGTCTTGATCCCCTCTGTAAACAAACCAACGGAGGGTCCGCGTCACCTTCTTAAATACATACGTTGGGGCACGTTGCTACCCCTAGACGTTGTATCTAAGAAGGAGACAATTCCTCTGGCCCCCGCATTCCTAAATTGCATCTGTGTCATATGCATTCCTTCATGCATTCATCCATTCCACCCATGAGATATCGGAGTTTTGATTTGCACCAGCTTTTTGTCTCACTTTAGTAAGCATGGGGACAAATCCAACCGGCAAGAGGTTTTACCAAGTCAAGGTTAAAGGCCTAGATACCACCAGCATCAAGGAATTAGGACGGTTGATGGAACCTCTCCAAATGCAATCCTTCTGCAAGACTTACGGAAAGATCTTAGATTTGACCATAGCAGAGATATCCATAGAGGCCATTGTGTCACTCACCCAATACTACGACCAGCCTTTGAGATGCTTCACGTTCGGAGACTTCCAATTGGTACCGACCATTGAAGAATTTGAGGAGATTCTAGGATGTCCTCTCGGGGGAAGAAAACCATATCTTTTCTCCGGGTGTCTCCCATCTTTGAGCAGAATTGCAACTGTGGTCAAAGATTCAGCAAGAGGTTTGGACCACGTAAAACAAACTCGAAACGGCATAGCGGGCCTACCACGAAAGTACCTAGAAGACAAGGCGAGGGATATGGCAAATCAAGAAGAGTGGGTCCCGTTTATGGATGTGTTAGCATTGCTAATCTTTGGGGTCGTCCTCTTTCCTAACGTAGATGGTTTGGTGGACCTAGCCGCCATCGACGCTTTCCTTGCATACCACCATAGCAAGGAAAGCCCGATGGTAGCTGTCTTGGCAGATTTATTTGACACATTTGACCGAAGGTGTGAGAAGAGTAGCGCACGGATCATCTGTTGCTTGCCCGCTCTCTGTGTTTGGTTGGCTTCACACCTGTTCCCGCAAGACACGAGACACCCGTGTCCGCTTCAAAGTTATCGCTCATGCACCGAAAAAGGAAGAGTCGATTGGGATCAAAATTTGGCTGGGATAGGGGGCAGCGCGATCAATTGGTTTCCTCGTTGGAAAGAAGGCAAGGAAGGCGTTCTTTTCTCGTGTGGGGACTACCCTAATATTCCATTGATAGGGACTAGGGGGTGTATTAATTATAATCCCGCACTCGCCATAAGACAAATAGGGTACCCCATGAGGGGAGCGCCAACCGAAGAAAGTCTCTCGCCTTTCCTTGCGAGGAATCTAGGCGCGCAAAGTCTCAAGGCGATACAAAGAGTCCACAGGGCGTGGAGAAGTCCGTTAAGGAAAGATCAAGAACTTAGGGGCATCCGTAATGGCATCATTGGTGGTTACCATGAATGGCTGAAAGTTCATATACGAGGTCTAGATTGGCTCGCCAAGTTAAAAGTCGTCAGCGAAGAGAGTTTCGAAGCACCCGAAGAGGACGAAGAAGTCCAAGCCCTCAAAAGCGAGTTAGGAAAGGCGAAACTTGCCAATGAGAAGTTCAAGTTAGCCGCTACACAAACCCGGAAGGAATGTGCCGGATTACGGGAAGAGAATGCAACTACCGTAAGAGCCCTTGAACAAGAGACCAAGAGGGCTCGCAAGGAAGAGTATGGCCGTAACAAATTTCGCGGAGCTCTATGGGGTAGCAACAGTGAACTCAAGCTGCGAAGGGAAGAGAGGGACCAGTCGCGAGCACATAGCATGGTCTTGAAAGAGGAGTTAGTTGCCTGTTCAAGGTCCAAAAGGAGCTTGTCTCAGCTTTTATGCGAGACGGAAACCAACATGCTAGCTATCGTCGCCAAGTACCAAGAAGAGTTAAGTCTAGCCACGGCCCACGAGCATAGGGTCACGGAAGAGTATGCCCAAGTATACGCGGAAAAAGAGGCTAGAGGAAGGGTGATCGACTCTTTACACCAAGAGGTAACCATGTGGATGGACCGGTTTGCTCTTACCTTGAACGGGAGTCAAGAACTTCCCCGATTGTTAGCCAAGGCCAAGGCAATGGCAGACACCTACTCCGCCCCCGAAGAAATTCATGGGCTTCTCGGCTATTGTCAGCATATGATAGACTTAATGGCCCATATAATTAGAAATCGCTAGGAAACTTGTATGGTCTCTCAGATCTTGACTAGATACGACTTTCTGAAATAAAATGAGTTGGTCCCATGTTTCTACTCCAAAAAGCTTGTGCGAATCAAATCACTCCTGCATTTTATCTCTAGCATGCATTCTTTATTTCTTTACCCACTCCTCACGTTTGGTTTTTCAACGGGAAAAAACACCATAACTAAACGCGCCACAAGGCATCCTTATCGCACCAGATCCAAATCTAGAACGATGGGTGATCAAGAGGAGACACAGGAACAGATGAAAGCTGACATGTCGGCTCTGAAAGAACAGATGGCTTCCATGATGGAGGCCATGTTAGGAATGAGGCAGCTCATGGAGAAAAACATGGCCACCGCTGCCGCTGTCAGTTCGGCTGCCGAAGCAGACCCAACTCTCTTGGCAACCGCGCGCCATCCTCCCTCAAACACAGTAGGACGGGGAAGGAACACGCTGGGGCACGACGGCAACCCTCATCTGGGATACAACCGAGCGGCTTACCCTTATGGATTGCCGCCCAACTACTCACCACCTGTCCTGCAAGACGATGCGGGCCATATTGCTTCTCCCGTCCTTGAAAGAGAGCCTCCTCAACAGCCCGACGAGGTCCACGAAGACCCTCAAGACTATGCTCGAAGGGATGTCGAGTTCTATCCCCCGATCCCCGAAGGGCCGGCACCCAGCACGTTGCCTCATCCCAACATCACGACACAACCAATAGTTTTGTCCATGGAAGGACCGCCCCCGGCAACTGAAGAAAAGAGGAAGCTCGATCTCCTCGAGGAGAGATTGAGAGCCGTGGAAGGATTTGTGGACTATCCGTTCGCAGACATGACGGATCTTTGCTTAGTACCCGATGTTGTTAACCCCCCGAAGTTCAAGGTACCGGACTTCGACAAGTATAAAGGGACGACTTGTCCCAAGAACCATCTCAAGATGTACTATCGCAAGATGGGCGCACACTCTAAGGATGAGAAGCTATTAATACACTTTTTTCAAGATAGCTTGGCCGGAGCCGCGGTAGTTTGGTACACTAATTTGGAAGCTTCCTGTATCCGTACTTGGAAGGATCTGATTACTGCCTTCCTAATGCAATATCAGTATAATTCCGATATGGCTCCCGATCGCACTCAGCTGCAGAATATGTTCAAGAAAGAGGGCGAAACCTTTAAAGAATACGCACAGCGGTGGAGAGACCTGGCGGCACAAGTGGCTCCTCCCATGGTTGAGAGAGAGATGATCACCATGATGGTAGACACTCTGCCAGTGTTCTACTATGAGAAGCTAGTAGGTTACATGCCATCCAGCTTCGCGGTCCTAGTGTTCGCCGGGGAAAGAATCGAGGTAGGGTTGAAAAGAGGAAAGTTCGATTACGTTTCCTCCACGAGTGCGAATGCCAAAAGAATCGGGACAATGGGGGCAAAAAGGAAGGAAGGAGATGCCCATGCCGTCTCTTCAACGCCCGCGTGGGTCAAACCCCCGCAGACACCTCATGGTACCCATCAGTACGCGCAACATCACCCGAGCTTCTCAGCTCACACCGGGAACGCCTCTAGTTCAACACCTGTGTAGCCTAAGGCACCCACCCAGAGGGAAGCTCCCCAAGTTCCAACTCCGAACACAACTCGCCCGGTTGGCAATTCCAACGCAACAAGGAACTTCCCTCCGAGGCCATTTCAAGAATTCACCCCACTCCCAATGACGTACGAAGACCTCTTGCCGTCCCTCATCGCCAACCATTTGGCCGTGGTAACTCCCAGAAAGGTCCCCCAACCCCCTTTCCCAAAGTGGTATGACCCTAACGCAACTTGCAAGTACCATGGGGGTGCCCCGGGGCATTCCATTGAAAAATGCTTGGCCTTTAAACACAAGGTCCAACATTTGATAGATGCTGGATGGCTGACTTTCCAAGAGGATCGGCCCAATGTGAAAACCAACCTGCTCGCCAATCATGGAGGGGGAGCGGTTAACGCCGTTGAGTCCGATAGGCCGCGCAGGTCTAAACCTTTAAGGGATGTGGCAACCCCTAGGAGGTTTATCTTTGAGGGCCTACAAAAGGGAGGTGTGAGTCCCCATAGTGGGCGTAAGGAGGATTCCTGTTTGCTGCATTCCGGTGAGCTGCATGACATGGAAACGTGTTTGGGAGTAGAGGAATTGTTACAGCGGATGATAGATCAAGGTCGACTGGAAGTTGGTAGTGAAGGAAGAGAGGAGCAGCACATATGCATGCAGTCCACGGATGGGAGCACTGTTGCGAAGCCCAAACCCTTGGTGATATACTTCACCAAGGGCACAGCTTCGCAAAAGCTCGGACACCCCTTGGCAGCTAAACCTGTCCCTTTCCCGTACCAAAATAGCCATGCAGTCCCATGGAGATACACACCTCCGAGGGGGAAGGAAGAAGAAGACACCGATGTCAGCTCGTTGTCGGCTAAGGTAACAAATATCACGGGACTGAGTGGTGTGACCCGTAGCGGTCGTGTGTTTGCACCCCCAGACCTACCAGTCCAACCCGCGAACGTCAAGGGGAATGCAAAAGTGGTGGAGGAACAAGATGACGAAGCACCCCTCGCTTCGAATAAAGATATTCCGGCGAAAGGTCTTCCGGAGAAAAAGGATGGTAAAAAGGAGGTGTCACTAGAGGAAGCCAGCGAGTTCCTCCGTATAATTCAGCAGAGCGAATTCAAGGTTATCGAACAGCTCAACAAAACCCCGGCCAGGGTCTCGCTGTTGGAGTTACTCATGAGCTCCGAGCCTCATCGAGCTCTGCTAGTGAAGGTTTTGAACGAGGCCCACGTGGCCCAAGATATCTCGGTAGAAGGTTTCGGAGGGCTGGTCAATAATATCACTGCCAACAACTATCTCGCCTTCGCCGAAGAAGAAATCCCCGCCGAGGGGAGAGGGCATAATAAAGCTTTGCACGTATCAGTCAAGTGTATGGACCATATCGTAGCCAAGGTGCTCATCGATAATGGTTCCAGTTTAAATGTGATGCCTAAGAGCACTTTAGAGAAATTACCATTCAATGCTTCCCACCTAAAGCCGAGTTCAATGGTGGTTCGTGCCTTCGACGGCACCCGCCGAGAGGTTAGGGGAGAGATCGATCTCCCGGTACAGATCGGCCCTCACACCTGTCAAGTTACCTTCCAAATAATGGATATTAACCCCCCCTACAACTGTCTGTTGGGGCGTCCGTGGATCCACTCAGTGGGAGTTGTTCCCTCTACACTCCACCAAAAGTTGAAATTCGTAGTGGAAGGGCATCTGGTCATCGTATCAGGCGAGGAAGACATCTTGGTGAGCTGCCCATCCTCTATGCCTTATGTGGAGGCCACAGAGGAGTCATTAGAAACCGCTTTCCAATCTTTTGAGGTGGTAAGCATTTCCTCCGTGGACTCCTTCTCTGGGCAGCCTTGCCTGTCCGATGTAGCAGTAATGATGGCCCGAGTTATGTTGGGGAACGGTTACGAACCCGGAATGGGTTTAGGCAAAGACAACGGCGACATAACTAGCCTAATAAATGCCAAAGGAAATCGTGGGAAGTATGGGTTAGGCTATAAGGCCACTCAGGCCGATATAAAGAGAAGCATCGCGGGAAGGAAGAGTGGTAGTCAAAGCTCGCGGTTGAGACAAGAAGGTGAAGGAAGCCCGCCCTGCCACATAAGTAGAAGCTTTATAAGCGCGGGTCTGGGGGATGAAGGTCAAGTGGTCGCGATATGCGAAGATGATGTTCCGAGTACATTGGATTTGGTACGACCATGCCCTCCTGGTTTCCAGCTGGGAAATTGGCGAATGGAGGAACGCCCCGACATTTACGCAATGAGCATAATGTAAACCTTTACGGTTTTAGAAACTCTATAGTTGGGCCTAGGCTTTAGAGTTTTTCTTTTGTTAAGGCTTTGTGTCTTTTGTTTTGAATTTATAATACAAGGATCTTTCTTCATCTGTTCCTACGTCTCTACCCATTCTCATCCATTTGCATATTTACTTCTTTACTTTTTAAAACGGCAGATCCGATGAGAGTCCCTCGAAGGTACTAATACCTGGGACCCGCCTATCAACTTCGAGCAAGAGACGAATCAAACGGAAGATGAAGGGAACGAGGATGTGGGACTTCCCCCGGAATTAGAAAGGATGGTCGCCCATGAGGACCAAGAAATGGGGCCTCATCAAGAAGAAACAGAACTAGTAGACTTGGGAATTGGCAGTGGAAAAAGGGAAGTAAAGATAGGCACAGGTATTACCGCACCTATCCGTGAAGAATTAATAATCCTGCTAAGAGACTACCAAGACATCTTTGCTTGGTCATACCAAGATATGCCCGGTGTCGCAACCTACCCTTCGGCGGGAGGGCAACGCGAGACTCGCGGGATGCATGTTCCACGAAAGGAATACGCGCGGAGTCGCCACCAACGTTTATTTGAGGAAAACGTCGGAAAAACCGGAAAAGACGCGATCTACGAACTTTTAAGTGAAAGGTTCGGGAGTTGTATTTACGCACGGGGAAGGTATTAGCACCCCACACGTCCGTCCCAAGGGACGGTAGCCTTTAATCGAATGTGCAAACATGACTTTGATTTTTACGTTCCCTTTTATGTCCTTATATCCTTTATACCCTTTTTATATTTTTCCTTTTTTGTGGTCGACAAGGGTGTTTCCCTTTGCTCCTACGTATTCCTCAATTTGCGATGAGGAAATCAGACCTACGTAGTTCTTTCTTATCAAGTGATTCTTTTTTACTTAAGTGGTGATCATTTTAAGGCGTTGGACCTTAAAAAATGATCCATTTTACTTAGTCAGAAATTGAAATGACAAACTTCAAAAGCCTATTTTTATGGACGAGCTTGACTAGGCGAGTTGATTTTAGCCTTAGTTTCACTTTAGTTATTAGTCAATTCGATTAAGAATGAGAAATCCCAAAGAGAAAACGTCCGATTGATTTTCCGCTTTATTTTACTAAAAGATGTTTTTTTATTATTATATTATTTTTTACCTTTTTTTTATTTCCAATGTGGTTACGGCACGACCGAACGGTCGGAATTTATTTTAACCGAAGTTAACGGATAATACAATTCAAACGTTCGGTGGAAATTTATTTTATTTTTAAGTTAAGCGAGAAATGACTAAAGTAAAATGGCTTAAGCACGTCAAGAGGGGGTATAAAAAGTAAACAAAACGAGAATAAAAATGCGCGAAACACAATGTGGACCACTACGGGTACATAGAATGAATCGAAAAGCTTGGTTCGAGGTACTTACCCGTTGAAGATCGAAGAACGATGAAGAACGAATGAAGAACGTCGAAGAACGGTTGAAACCTTTGCGAAATTCTTCAAGGAAAACATTACGGAAACGTTTCGGAAGCGCCTCGGCTTAGATTTTCTTCACGGAAACAATTTTTCCTAGCAAATTCGAAAGAGAGAGAAGTGCCTAAGGGGCTGAACCCTTTTCTTCTTCACTTCCTCCCCTATTTATAGCAAAATAGGGGAGGTGGTTGCCGCCCAGGCGAGCCAGGTTGCTTCCTCCAGAAGCAACAGCCTTCTGGAGGAATATTCTGGAGGGCCCAAGTGGGCCTGGGTGCTATTTGCACCCCCATTTTTACTAAGTACACCCCCTCTGCTTTTTTTGGTGATTCTTTTTTCGTAAAGTTACGGAAACTTACGAATTTCGTAACGATACTTGTTTTCTTTCCGTAATGTTACGGAACCTTGCGGATTACATAATCATCCCCTTTTTGACTTACGGAATGTTACGGAACCTCACTTAATTAAGCAACGATGCTTCCATTTGATTTTCGGTGTGTCACGGAAACTTACGGATTGTGCATCAATATTTTTTTTGGTTTTCCGGCATGTCCTGGAATTTCACAAATTGCCTAATGATGGGTGCCAAGCACCTCAAAAGGACCAAAGAAAGGTCGCATGTCATCAAGCAAAGGTCCCCGGACGAAATTAGGGTATGACACTAATTTCGTTCCTCTCGGTTGACGAGAGTCGCGGGTGACCATAAAATCTCCGCATGTAAATGACTCGTTGTTCCCGGAGGAACAAAAGGTGCAGAAGACTATGTCAGTCTCTGCATGTCATCGGGCCCGCCGCCTCTGGATGACAAAAGGGTGCGGATAACCGTAAGGTATCTCCGCGTGTCATCGGGCCTGCCGCCTCTGGATGACAAAAGGGTGCGGATAACCGTAAGGTATCTCCGCGCGTCATCGGGCCCGCCGCCTCTGGATGACACAAGGGTGCAGAATGACCAAATTTTGTCTCTGTGTGTCATCGGGCCCGCCGCCTCTGGATGACACAAGGGTGCAGAATGACCAAATTTTGTCTCTGCGTGTCATCGGGCCCGCCGCCGCTGGATGACAAAAGGGTGTGGATAACTGTAAGGTATCTCCGCGTGTCATCGGGCCTGCCGCCTCTGGATGACACAAGGGTGCAGAATGACCAAATTTTGTCTCTTCGTGTCATCGGGCCCGCCGCCTCTGGATGACAAAAGGGTGCATGTCACATGACCTCAGGGTCAGTATGACAAAGATTATGGGGCAGCCGACAAAAGCAAGGCTCTTGCTCCTACGTATCCTCCAATGAGGAACTCAGACCTACGTAGTTCTAGATAACTTGTGAGACTTGAAAAAGTCTCCACCAGAAGATGCCTACATCTCCGGAAAGGGCGCAGATGACCATATTGGCCTCCGCTTATCAATCACACTCGAGGTGCGGATAACCGTAAGGTGTCTCCGCGGGCTACCAGCTCTTGGGTCATGGTAACAGAAAGCAGTGTGGTCGACAAAAGCGAGGCTTTTGCTCCTACGTATCCTCCAATGAGGAACTCAGACCTACGTAGTTCTGGATAACTTGTGAGACTTGAAAAAGTCTCGGTGTTTTCTCCACTAAAAATGCAAACATGCTTTAGCAAAGAGACAAATATTCCAACTGATTAGAGCAGCATATGCTTTTTTGAGTGACAAACAATGCGTCTACCAGGGAAGGAGAGTCTGCTGATGAAATCCCCCATAGCCATAAATGAGATTTTGGATATTAGCATTTCGTTTCTAAATGACCATTTAGAGGAAACACTGGGTTCGACAAAAAATAGAAGAAATCCACTCAAAGTGTATCAATCTCGCACAGGTAAGTGTTTTATCCTAATTCCGAACCATAGATATGTCATGACTTGACTTTGCAAATTATTTCCTATCAAATCAAAAATTACATGCGTGATCATGGATCAATAGGACTTCCCTTGGGAATGGGTTTTCTTGATGGGTTTTTTCGGCTTTTGTGTGTTTTTGGCTTTTGATTTTTTGTTGGCTTTTTCCTTTTCTGTTTTGGTTTTGCGCGAGGCGAACAAGTCCCCGACGCACAGGATTTTGGTTGGTAATCAGAGGGAGAAGACCACTTTAGGTCATGGTTTCCTTTCCTTCTTTTTTGTTCATTTGGTGACAATTCTGTATATGCTCAGATATTGTCTGGTCCAAGGACCTCTCTGCACATTTCTTCTAGTTTCTTTGACCAGGAGCTTTCTTCTTTTTTACTTTCTCCCATTCTTTGGTTGGGAATTTTCTTTCTTTTCTTTTTTCTTTCTCCCACTCTTTGACTGGGAATTTCCTTTCCTCTTCTTTTCTTTCTCTTTGATTGGAAATTTCCTTTCTTCTTCTTTTTTGTCTCCGAGAGTAAGGATTGACATTCTCACCCTGGGTCAAGGTTTATGGTGAGTCAGGATTTTGGCTCAAGATTTGTAGAATGACTGGGCATGATACATGGCGGGGTTTGGTTTGGTTCAAGGATAGAAGGGGTGCCCCACATTATTTCCATGACACAAATGCAAAAATGATGATTTGGAAATTTTATGCAAAACTGGTCATGCATGCACCTATGCGGACACTCAAGTGTCAAATATGTTCTTTTATCAATTTGTGCATTCATCCGAGTCCATTTCGGGCGTCCGGGGAAATTTCACAGTATTCACCCTTCAGGTGTAGACACATTTTTTCAAAAACTAGTTATGATCAATGAATTTTTTCAAAGAAAAGTTGGAAGTCACCTCTTTTCAAAAGCATGTCGGTTTTTCAGCTAAACAACTTATTTTTTTTTCTTTTTCCTCTCTTTTTCTTACTTGCTTTCTTTTTCCTTACTTGCTCTCTTTTTCTTTACTTGCTCTCTTCTTTTCTCATTTGCTCTTTTTTCCATTTCATTTTTTTTCTTTTCTATTTTTATTTTTATCATGATTTTTGTTTGTTTTACATATATATTTTTGGGCGATGTTCCTAAACGAAGAACTCTACACGGTTCCAGAATTTCAAACATCATTGATAGTAATGATATATAAACACTAACGCAACAATCCAAACAAAAATGTATGCACTGTACAAATGACAATCGAAACAACAAAAACAAACATTAGTCTCTCAAGTCAAAACAATAACATAACATAAAAATGATAAAAGAAATATGAAAGAAAACATGAATCTGGGGATCTCCCAGTCACGTATCTCCACTCCCTCCCAAGAAGTCAAGCAAATCGGCCATCTCCTCGTCCTCGTGGGCCTCTTCTCCACCGCCGGGAGCTTCTGGGGGTGCCTCTCCTGCTTGGGCCTCGGGCCAATCTCCGGGCCATGCGACCTCTGCCCTGAACTGGTCTGGAGTAGGGCATGAAAAAGAAGCGAAGCCCTGGCTCTGCATGCTGAGGCTCATCTGGTACAGACAATCATGGGTCTGTACATGTGCTCGGTGGTTGGCCGCCTGCTGGCGAACCAAATGCCGTAAATACTGCTCCATGTCAAATGCCCCAGCCTGGCCAGCCTGATGAGGTGGTGGTGGCGCGCCTGCGGCCTGTGGAGCATCACCCTGAGCCTGTCTCTGGGTACAATACTTCTCAATAAAAGCCCGAGTGATGGGCGGCCGAATTACCTTGGTAGGTGCAACGGGGACTCCGAATGACTGGCAGAGTCCTGTGATCAGCGAGGGAAATCCCAGGGCCCTATTGGACTTATCTAGATCCAAAGGATGCCTGGTAGGCGCCATACCTGCAAAAATATAAATGGCATCAGCGATTAACTGAGCCACATGGACGCTCATCCGCGTCAGGATGGCGTACACCAGCTGACACTTTGGCAGGGGGAGGTCGGAATTATGATCGCTGGGCAGGATGTTGCTGAGGAGCAACGTCATCCATATCTGGGTCAGGGTGGTCATGTTGGTGCGCATGATTCGCACTCGCCTCCCTGCAGCAGTCCGGGCAAAATCCTGCCCCGGTATACATAGCAGCTGGGCGATGGCCTCCTCATCGAACCCATCAGACCGGTTCCTCCTCTGGCCATACTCACATTCCTGGCCCTCTTCCAACAGCAACGGATATCCCAGGAGCTGGCCGATAGCGTCGGCATCAAACGGGATCCACTGACCCCTTACCCAGGATCTCATGTCACGCACGCCCTCCTCTGTTAGCCAAGCATTGGCATAAAACTCAAGGACTATTTCTGGATCGAACTTGGCCATGGGCTGGACGCGTCGCTCCCGGAGAAACGACCATCCCTTGATGGCCTCGAAGCGCTGCTGGTGTACAGCGCTCCTAAAGCGGTGACTGTCGTACTCCGGAGCGGAACTAGTTCCTTCGGCCGCCTTGTCCTTCCTGGACCTCTTTGAGGCAAGCTTCCTCGGGGCCATTCCTGCGAAGGCAAACATTTGGAAAGTTAGTTTTTACCAAGAAATGCTACCCTTAAAACAAAAATGGCATACAACCCCCTCCAATAAATACAAACATCAATGTAAATTTAGAGCAAGCTTATGCGCATACTTCTTTACGAACGTTCACTTGCACAAGACATTCTTATAACTAAGAAAAATGCACCCATATACAATCAAGGCACCTTCGTTACCTAGATTATTTACATGTACTTCCAAGGTGTATTTGTTACCTACATCACACACATTTCCTTTGCTAAATTCACATACATGCATACTCTAAGCACTTTGGCTATCAAAAATTGCATACGTGCACATCTTGGTATTTCTAATACCTATACATACACAAACTTCATGATGAATCTTGACTATCTACACAATAAGGTGCTACATTTCATGCTTTTTTCAAGTTTTTTTTTTTTACTACCTAAAGCCGCATGCAAATTCAAGTATATTTTCTTTTGCTCACTAAAATTGTATTCAAATTAAAAGGTATTTTTGTAATGTATTTTCTTTACATAACATGCAACATATTTATAGATTTTTGTGAGACATTTTGACTACCAAAAATTATATGTACATACATCCAAGTATTTTGCTACCATACCCAAAGTGTAAATTGCCAAAGGTATTTTGCTACCTATTCTAAACCTACACATTTATGATGAGCAAAATTCCTAACCATCTAGGCGTAGGGAAAATATTGTAGTGTGGCCCATAGCTGATTGCTGGCCAAAAAGGGTAACTTTACCCAACATGCACCTCCTCTTGTTTTTTTTTTTGCATAAAAACTTTGGTTCCTAGGCCTAGGATATATGTGAGGCAATTATTCTAGCCTTTTTCGGGAATGAATACATGTCCCAAAAAATAGAAAATATGTACAAACCAAAATGCCCCATGGGTTGTTTCCTTACAAAAGTCACGCGCTAATGCCATTGAGGCATTTCACCGAACACTTGGTGGGCGCGCGTTTAGGCATCAATAACAAGAGAACGGGGACAATGTGGCATGCCCCATTGCTTCAAAATGCATTATAGGCCTAGGGCCATCCCATACAAACCCCCAATTCAACCTAATCAAGCAAGAAAACAAACCAAAATTGCCCCACATATTTGAGCACATTCCCACAATTTAGAGCACCAAAAGGAGATCAAAATACATCAATGAAAAGCTAGAAAGCTTAGGGATGGAACACTTACATGTTGGTGATGAACAAAAGTGCAAAACGGAATCAAAAAATGCGAAAAATGATGACCCTAGGGCTGCAAACTCGTCAATCCTGTGGGTATGGCTTTTGAAAGGGGGGAAAAGAAGTTTTTGAATGCAAAAACGTCCCCCCTTTCGTCATTCTTATAATTTGGTGCAGGGGTGGCTCGCCCAGGCGAGCTAACCTGCATTTTTTTTTTTGAAGGGAACATTAACCATGTCCCCTCCTTTCTCATGGATTAGCGTCTTGCCTAACTTGAACTTACTTAGGTTAGAATTAGGCGTTAATTACTTATTTTTACTTTTTAAAACAAACAAATAGTAAAAGAAAACTGCGAATACAAAGGATACGGGGCTGCCTTGCAGCGTCGTTCTCTGCTTGTTTCGCGCAGAGAAAAGGCAGCGATCAGTCGATCGTGACCCTATCCCCACTTGCATCCATTCCTAAGTACCTGCAAGTAATAAACAACCAGGTATGGCCAATCTTGACCGCGTCGTTGTCTTACCTTGATTGGTTTCTGCTGTCCATGTTTTGTCCTCACCCCAGAAGGTAGCTCAAGACGATCCTGCCCCCGTTTTACCACAACAATATGCATGCGTATGCGTATGCATGAATGTTTTCAAAGGCAGTAAATTTAGTGAAAGTTGGTTTAGGTCCAATTTTAATTAAGCGCTTGGGGCATCCCATGAACTGAGCGGAAGGGCTCAGGTGATCACAAATCAACGCAAGGTTTGACCAACGTGAGGACTAAAGCCTCGTATCCACGTTCATTTCTTTGAAAGATTGTAACGAGAGATACAGCAGACAGGAAATCCCCGGGGGGAATCCAGAAAACGCATAAAGATAAAGAACATGCAGCGTCATCCTTAATTGCCCCAGATTCTAAGCATAATATCGCTTGACGACATCAGAATTCACGGGTGAAGGTAACTCTTCACCATCCATGTTGGTAAGCACCAGGGCTCCTCCGGAGAAAGCCTTCTTCACAACAAAAGGCCCTTCGTAGTTCGGGGCCCATTTCCCTCGATTGTCCTTGACAGCATGGGGCATTTTCTTTAGCACAAGGTCTCCCTCATGGAACTTGCGCAAACGTACTTTCTTGTCGAATGCACTCTTCATTCTTTGCTGGTACAAACGCCCATGACTCATGGCTGTTAAGCGCTTACCCTCAATGAGGTTGAGCTGGTCATAGCGCGTTTGAGCCCACTCTGATTCCTTTAATCCGGATTCTGCCAAGATCCTTAATGACGGGACTTCTACCTCAAACGGTAACACAGCCTCCATCCCATATACCAATGAGAACGGCGTTGCCCCAGTTGACGTTCGTACTGAAGTTCGGTAACCGTGTAACGCGAATGGGAGCATTTCGTGCCAATCCTTGTATGACACGGTCATCTTTTGGATAATCTTTTTGATATTCTTATTGGCCGCTTCCACGGCTCCATTCATCTTTGGCCGGTAGGGTGTGGAATTGTGATGCTGGATTTTAAACTCCTCGCACATTTCCCCCATCATCTTGTTATTCAGGTTGGTGCCGTGGTCCGTGATAATCTTCCTTGGCAAACCATATCGGCAGATGATCTCTTTCTTAATGAACCTGACTACCACACCCCTCGTGACGTTGGTATAGGAAGCTGCCTCGACCCACTTGGTAAAATAATCTATCGCTACGAGGATGAAGCGATGACCATTCGAGGCCTTGGGCTCAATGGCCCCGATGAAATCTATTCCCCACATGGAGAAAGGCCAAGGGGCGGACATGACATTCAAAGGATGTGGTGGGGCATTGACATTATCTGCGAATGCTTGACATTTGTGGCATTTCCTCACATGGACCATCGACAAAAGCGAGGCTCTTGCTCCTACGTATCCTCCAATGAGGAACTCAGACCTACGTAGTTCTGGATAACTTGTGAGACTTGAAAAAGTCTCGGTGTTTTCTCCACTAAAATGCAAGCATGCTTTAGCAAAGAGACAAATATTCCAACTGATTTAGAGTAGCATATGCTTTTTTTGAGTGAAAAACAATGCGTCTACCGGGGAAGGAGAGTCTGCTGATAAAATCCCCCATAACCATAAATGAGATTTTGGATGTTAGCATTTCGTTTCTAAATGACCATTTAGAGGAAACACTGGGTTCGACAAAAATAGAAGAAATCCACTCAAAGTGTATCAATCTCGCACAGGTAAGTGTTTCATCCTAATTCCGAACCATAGATATATCATGACTTGACAAGGAAGATAATGCCACAAATGTCAATGTGAGGAAATGTGATTGTTGTGTCCATGTAAGGAAATGCCACAAATGTCAAGCGTTTGCAGACAATGTCAATGCTCCGCCGCATCCTCTGAATGTCATGTCCGCCCCTTGGCCTTTCTCCATTTGGGGGATAGATGTCATTGGGGCCATTGAGCCCAAGGCCTCGAATGGTCATCGCTTCATCCTCGTAGCGATAGATTATTTTACCAAGTGGGTCGAGGCGGCCTCCTATTCCAATGTCACGAGGGGTGTGGTGGTCAGGTTCATTAAGAAAGAGATCATCTGCCGATATGGTTTGCCAAGGAAGATTATCACGGACAACGGCACCAACCTGAATAACAAGATGATGGGGGAAATGTGCGAGGAGTTTAAAATCCAGCATCACAATTCCACGCCTTACCGGCCCAAGATGAATGGAGCCGTGGAAGCAACCAATAAAAATATCAAAAAGATTATCCAAAAGATGACCGTGTCATACAGAGATTGGCACAAAATGCTCCCATTCGCGTTACACGGTTACCGAACTTCAGTACGAACGTCAACTGGGGCAACGCCGTTCTCATTGGTATATGGGATGGAGGCTGTGCTACCATTTGAGGTAGAAGTCCCGTCATTAAGGATCTTGGCAGAATCCGGATTAAAGGAATCAGAGTGGGCTCAAACGCGCTATGACCAGCTCAACCTCATTGAGCGCTTAACGGCCATGAGTCATGGGCGCTTGTACCAGCAAAGAATGAAGAATGCATTCGACAAGAAGGTACGCTTGCGCAAGTTCCATGAGGGAGACCTTATGCTAAAGAAAATGTCCCATGCTGTCAAGGACAATCGAGGAAAATGGGCCCCAAACTACGAAGGGCCTTTTGTTGTGAAGAGGGCTTTTTCCGGAGGAGCCCTGGTGCTTACCAACATGGATGGCGAAGAGCTACCTTCACCCGTGAATTCTGATGTCGTCAAGCGATATTATGCTTAGAATCTGGGGCAATTAAGGATGTCGCTGCATGTTCTTTATCTTTATGTGTTTTCTGGATTTCCCCCCAGGGATTCCCCATCTACTGTATCTCTTGTTACAATCTCTTAAAGAAGTGAACGTGGGTTCGAGGCTTTAGTCCTCACGTTGGTTTCAAACCTTGTGTTAATTTGTGATCACCTGAGCCCTTCCGCTCAGTTCATGGGATGCCCCAAGCGCTTAATTAAAATTGAACCTAAACCAACTTCCACTAAAATTTGTTGCGTTTGAAAACATTCATGCATACGCGTATGCATGCATATTGTTGTGGTAAAACAGGGGCAGGATCATCTTGAGCTACCTTCTGGGGTAGAGACAAAACTAGAACAGCAGAAACCAATCAAGGTAAGACAACGACGCGGTCAAGATTGGCCACACGTGGTTGTTTCTTACTTGCAGGTACATAGGGACGGATGCAAGTGGGGATGGGGTCACGACCGACCGATCGTTGCCCCTTCTCTGCGCTAAACAAGCAGAGAACATCGCTGCAAGGCAGCCCAGTATCCTTTGTATTCGTAGTTTTCTTTTACTATTTGTTGTTTTAAAATAAGTAATCGACGCCTAATTCTAACTTAAGTAAGTTCAAGTTAGGCGAGATGCTAACCCATGAAAAAGGAGGGGACATGGTTAATGTTCCCCTCAAAAAAAAAAAAAAAAAGTAGCAGGTTAGCTCGCCTGGGCGAGCAACCCCTGCACTCAAAATAAAAAAAACGAAGGAGGGGAACGTTTTTGTATCCAAAAACTTCCCCCCTTCATTCAAGAAAGAGAGAACACGAAGGCTTGCGGTTTCTTGCTCCCCTAAGCCTTTTGATCGCGTTTTGCTTTCGTTTTTGGTGTTTCAATTCATTCCAACAAGTAAGTATTCCATCCTTGAGGTTTTTGCTTCCCATTGATGTGTTTTCTTCATCTTTTGGTGCCTTAAATTGTGAGAACATGCTTATAATTGTGAGGAAGTTTTGGTTTGCTTTGATGCTTGTTTTCTTGAATTAAGGATTTAAATGAAAAGGCCTTAGGCCTAGGTCGTATTCTGAAGCAATGGGGCATCCCACATTGCTCCCATTCTCTTGCAATTAATGTCCAAACATGCGCCCACCAAGTGCTCGGTGAAATGCCTCAATGACATATGAGCATGGTTTTGAAAGCTTGGGATTGTGGGACTGTTTCGTATACATAGGGACATCATGAAGGATTTAAAATGAGGGTCCGAATGTAATTCTAGGCCTAGGAACCCAAGTTTTTAATGTCAATGCAAGGAAGCATGACTTATGCCTAGGGATCTAATTTTTTGGTTTTGAATGTAAAAAAAAAAAAGGCATGAATATTAGGACATGTTTGAGGGTCTTTTATTAAAATTTAAGTTTGGCTGCCCCATGAGGAATACCTTGCACCTAGGTAGCATGGAAAATACCTTTCGACGGTATATATATATATATATGTGAATATATGACATGAAAATACCTTGCAAAATGAGAGAATAGTAAATAATGCCTTTCAAATATGTATATTTGTGGATAGGTAGCATAAGGAGC
The DNA here is from genome assembly GCF_004193775.1 of Glycine soja. Classification (NCBI taxonomy): domain Eukaryota; kingdom Viridiplantae; phylum Streptophyta; class Magnoliopsida; order Fabales; family Fabaceae; genus Glycine; species Glycine soja. The sequence goes on along the minus strand of NC_041002.1, from coordinate 22,841,737 downwards.
CTTTCAAAAAAATGTACCCATGCCAAAGATGGCACAAGAATGCTTCCCAAATGAATATATGATGTGGAATTGCCCCTCAAGTGTAGATTAAATGACATGAAAGTCCATTTTGAATGCAAAAGTGTGTGCATAATGTAATTAGCTTTCCGACATGCATATAAATGAATATGGGAGAAACAATAAAAATTAGTATGATATACATTTCAAACATGTATAGGTAGTTTGTAAATAGCAAATGTTTAGGATATGAACATATGTAATTTCGGGCACAATACCTTGAGCATGCGTGTAAGTATTCTTTCCAAAAAAATATATATGTGTGGTAGCTAGAATGTTTTGAATATCCTTGTATGTTGATATAAATAATAGGGTATTTTCTACACGTGCGTGTGTGCATGAATGGATCATATGAGTTTAGTCTAAATTAGAGAGATTGGCATGACATTTTTTGCGTTAAGATAAGCATTATCTTGTAAAACTAACTTCTGAATGTTTGTTCTCGCAGGAAATGGCCCCGAGGAAACTTGCCTCAAAGAGATCCAGGAAGGATAAGGCGGCCGAAGGAACTAGTTCCGCTCCTGAGTATGACAGTCACCGCTTTAGGAGCGCGGTACACCAACAGCGCTTCGAGGCCATCAAGGGATGGTCATTTCTCCAGGAGCAACGCGTCCAGCTCAGGGATGATGAGTATACCGATTTCCAGGAAGAAATAGGTCGCCGACGGTGGGTATCACTGGTTACCCCCATGGCCAAGTTCGATCCAGAAATAGTCCTCGAATTTTATGCCAATGCTTGGCCAACAGAGGAGGGCGTGCATGACATGAGGTCCTGGGTGAGGGGTCAGTGGATCCCGTTTGATGCAGATGCTATCGGCCAGCTCCTGGGATATCCGTTAGTGCTGGAAGAGGGCCAGGAGTGCGAATATGGCCAGAGGAGGAACCGGTCTGATGGGTTCGATGAGGAGGCCATCGCCCAGTTGCTATGTATACCGGGGCAAGATTTTGCCCGGACTGCTGCCGGAAGACGGGTGCGGATCATGCGCACCAACATAACCACCCTGACTCAGATATGGATGACTTTGCTGCTCAGCAACATCCTGCCCACCGATCATAATTCCGACCTCCCCCTGCCGAAGTGTCAGCTGGTGTACGCCATCCTGACGTGGATGAGCATCCATGTGGCTCAGTTAATCGCTGATGCCATCTATATTTTTGCAGGTATGGCGCCTACCAGGTACCCTTTGGATCCAGATAAGTCCAACAGGGCCCTGGGATTTCCCGCGCTGATCACAAGACTCTGCCAGTCGTTTGGAGTCCCCGTTGCACCTACCAAGGTGATTCGGCCACCCATCACCCGGGCTTTTATTGAGAAGTACTGCACCCAGAGACAGGCTCAGGGGGATGCTCCGCAGGCCGCAGACGCGCCGCCACCTCATCAGGCTGGGTCGTTTGACATGGAGCAGTATTTATGGCATTTGGTTCGCCAGCAGGCAGCCAACCCCAGAGGCTCCCGACGATGGAGAGGAGGCCCACGAGGACGAAGAGATGGCCGATTTGCTTGACTTCTTGGGAGGGAGTGGAGCTACATGACTGGGAGATCCCCCAGATTCATGTTTTCTTTCGTATTTCTTTTATCATTTTTATGTTATGTTATTTTTTTTGACTTGAGAGACTAATGTTTGTTTTTGTTGTTTCGATTGTCATTTGTACAGCGCATACATTTTTGTTTGGTTTAGTGTTTATATCGTTATTATCAATGATGTTTGAAATTCTGGAACCGTGTAGAGTTTTTCGTTTAGGAACATCGTCCAAAAAATAAAACAAACAAAAATCATGATAAAAATAATAAAAAGAAAAGGAAAGAGAGAGCAAGTAAGGAGAAAAAGAAGGAAAATAGAAGATAAAGAACCAACATGTTTTTGAAAGAGATGATTTCTGACTGTTGATTGAAAGGAAAATTCGCCGATCATAGCTAGTTTTTGAAAAAATGTGTGTACACCTGAAGGGTGGACGCTGTGAAAATTTTCCCGGACGCCCAAAATGGACTCGGATGAATGCACAAATGGATAAAAGAACATGTTTTGGAAACGTTGGGTTGACTAAAATAGGGGAAATGAATCCTGAGCCCTAGCATCACATGACCATAAAAATTTGACACTTGAGTGTCCACATAGGTGCATGCATGACCAGTTTTGCATAAAGTTTCCAAATCATCATTTTTGCATTTGTGTCATGGAAATAATGTGGGGCATCCCTTTTTATCCTTGAACCAAACCAAACCCTGACATGTATCAGGTCTAGTCATTCTACAAGCCTTGAGCCAAAATCCAAACTTACCATAAACCTTGACCCAGGGTGAGAATGTCAATCCTTACCCCCGGAAGCAAAAAAGAGAAGAAAGGAAATTCCCAATCAAAGAGTGGGAGAAAAAAAAAGAGAAGAAAGGAAATTCCCAATCAAAGAGTGGGAGAAAAAAAAAAGAGAAGAAAGGAAATTCCCAATCAAAGAATGGGAGAAAGTAAAAAAAGAAGAAGAAAAAGGAAGGAACTAAAGTTCCTGATCAAAGAAGCAGAAGAAATGTGCAGAAAGGTCTTTTGACCAGACAATATCTGAACAATATAGAATTGTCACCAAATGAACAAAAGGAAGGAAAGGAAACCATGACCTAAAGTGGTCTTCTCCCTTTGATTGCCAACCAAAATCCTGTGCGTCGGTGACTTGTTCGCCTCGCGTCAAACAAGAACAGAAAAGGAAAAAGCCAAAGAAATCAAAAGCCAAAAAAATCAAAAGCCAGAAAAAAAATCAGATCAATCAAAAGCCGAAAAACCCACCAAAAAAACCCATTTCCAAGGGAAGTCCTATTGATCCATGATCACACATGTAATCTTTGATTTGATAGGAAATAATTCGCAAAGTCAAGTCGTGACATTTCTATGGTTCGGAAGTAGGATGAAACACTTACCTGTGCGAGGTTGATACACTCTGAGTGATTTTCTTCTATTTTTGTTGAACCTAGTGTTTCCTCTAAATGGTCATTTAGAAACGAAATGCTAACATCCAAAATCTCATTTATGGTTATGGGGGGGTTTCATCAGCAGACTCTCCTTCCCCGGTGGACACATTGTTTTTCACTCCAAAAAGCATATGCTGCTCTAATCAGTTGGAACATTTGTCTCTTTACTAAAGCATGTTTGCATTTTAGTGGAGAAAACACCGAGACTTTTTCAAGTCTCACAAGTTATCCAGAACTACGTAGGTCTGAGTTCCTCATTGGAGGATACGTAGGAGCAAAAGCCCTGCTTTTGTCGACCACACCGCTTTTTGTTACCATGACCCAAGAGCTGGTAGCCCGCGGAGACACCTTACGGTTATCCGCACCTCGTCATTCAGTGACCCCAAGTGTGATTGACGAGCAGAGGCCAAATGTTGTCATCTGCGCCCTTTCCGGAGATGTCAGCATCTTCCGATGGAGACTTTTTCAAGTCTCACAAATTATCAAGAACTACGTAGGTCTGAGTTCCTCATTGGAGGATACGTAGGAGCAAGAGCCTCGCTTTTGTCGGCCACCTTCACAAGTTCTGTCATGCTGACATTGGAGTCACGTGACATGCGGAGATACCCGAGTGGCTATCCGTATAAATTCTTTTTTTGCTATCTGTAAGACGAAAAGCCTGATAGCACGCAGAGACAAATTATGGTCATTCTGCGCCCTTTTGTCATCCAGAGGCGGCGGGCCCGATGACATGCGGAGACAAATTATGGTCATTCCGCACACCTTTTTGCCATTCAGACACAGTTGTGTCCAATGGCACGTAGAGACAAATTATGGTCATTTTGCGCCCTTTTGTCATCCAGAGGCGGCGGGCCCGATGACATGCGGAGACAAATTATGGTCATTTCGCACACCTTTTTGCCATTCAGACACAGTTGTGTCCGATGGCACGCAGAGACAAATTATGGTCATTCTGCGCCCTTTTGTCATCCAGAGGCGGCGGACCCGATGACATGCAGAGACAAATTATGGTCATTCCGCACACCTTTTTGCCATTCAGACACAGTTGTGTCCGATGGCACGCAGAGACAAATTATGGTCATTCTGCACCCTTTTGTCATCCAGAGGCGGCAGGCCCGATGACGTGCGGAGACAAATTATGGTCATTCCGCACACCTTTTTGCCATTCAGACACACTTGTGTCCGATGGCACGCAGAGACAAATTATGGTCATTCTGCGCCCTTCGTCAATCGCGGCCGACAAGCCCGTTGACACGCGGAGATTTACGTTATCTTCCGCGCTCACAAGATCTGTCATACTGACTTTTGAGTCACGCTGACGGGCAGAAATACCCGAGTGGTTATCCGTATAAGCATTCTTTTGCTATCTGTAAGACAGAACGCTTGATAGCATGCAGAGACTGACATCGTCTTCTGCACCTTTTGTTCCCCCGGGGACAACAAGTCAGTTGCATGCAGAGATATTTTATGGTCACCCGCGACTCTCGTCAACAGAGAGGAACAAAATTAGTGTCTTATCTTTACTTCCCTTTTATCTCCAATAAAGGACAAGTAAAGAGGGGCAACTGTCATACCCTAATTTCGTCCGGGGACCTTTGCTTGATGACATGCAACTTTTGTTTGGTCCTTGTGAGGTGCTTGGCACCCATCATTAGGCAATTTGTGCAGTTCCGGGACATGCCGGAAATCAAAAGAAAATATTGATGCACAATCCGTAAGGTTCCGTGACACACCGGAAATCAAATGGAAGCATCGTTGCACAATTAGTGAGGTTCCATAACATTCCATAAGTCAAAAAAGGGGATGATTATGTAATCCGCAAGGTTCCGTAACATTACGGAAAGAAAACAAGTATCGTTACGAAATTCGTAAGTTTCCGTAACTTTACGAAAAAAGAATCACCAAAAAAGGTAGGGGGGTGTACTTAGTAAAAATGGGGGTGCAAATAGCAACCAGGCCCACTTGGGCCCTCCAGAAGATTCCTCCAGAAGGCTATTGCTTCTGGAGGAAGCAACCCTGCTCGCCTGGGCGAGCTGGGTGGCAAGCTTCTCCCCCAATTTTCTATAAATAGGGGGAGAAGTGAAGTAGAAAAGGGTTCAGCCCCTTTGGCACTTCTCTCTCTTTCAAATTTGCTTAGGAAAATTGTTTCCGTGAAGAAAATCCAAGCCGAGGCGCTTTCCTAACGTTTCCGTGAGTGATTTCGCGAAGGTTTTCGACCGTTCTTCGACGTTCTTCATTCGTTCTTCATCGTTCTTCAGTCTTCAACGGGTAAGTACCTCAAACCAAGCTTTTCAATTCATTCTATGTACCCGTGGTGGTCGACATTTGGTTTCATGTATTTTTATTCTCGTTTCATTCACTTTTTATACCCCCTTTTGACGTGCTTAAGCCATTTTATTTAAGTCATTTCTCGCTTAAACTAAAAATAAAATAAATTTCCACCGATCGTTTGAATTGTATTATCCGTTAACTTTGGTTGAAATGAATTCCGACCGATCGGTCGTGCCGCAACCACGTTGGAAACCAAAAAAAGAGGTAAATAATAACATAATAATAAAAAAATAAAAAAATACCCCTTTAGTAAAATAAAGCGAAAAATCAATTGGACGTTTTCTCTTTGGGATTTCTCATTCTTAATCGAATTGACTAATAACTAAAGTGAAACTAAGGCTAAAATCCACTCGCCTAGTCAAGCTCGTCCACAAAAATAGGTTTTTGGAAGTTTATCATTTCAATTTGTTACTAAGTAAAATGGATCATTTTTAAGGTCCAACGCCTTAAAATGATCACCTTTCAAGTAAAAAAGAATCACTTGGTTCACGCATAAGAAAGAACTACGTAGGTCTGATTTCCTCATCACAATTGAGGAATACGTAGGAGCAAAGGGAAACACCCTTGTCGACCACAAAATGAGAAAAAATATAAAATGGTTATAAAGGATATAAAGACATAAAAGGGAACGTAAAAATCAAAGTCATGTTTGCACATTCGATTAAAGGCTGTCGTCCCTTGTGACAGACGTGTGGGGTGCTAATACCTTCCCCGTGCGTAAATACAACTCCCGAGCCTTTCACTTTAAAGTTCGTAGATCGCGTCTTTTCCGGGTTTTTCCGACGTTTTCCTCAAATAAACGTTGGTGGCGACTCCGCGCGTATTCCTTTCGTGGAACACGCATCCCGCGAGTCACGCGTCGCCCTCCCGCCGAAGGGTAGGTTGCGACACTGGCAGTTGAAAATGTTTATCACAGTCACTAGAAATTTGAATTCAAAATTTATAATGTGTAATTGATTACCAGAGGGAGTTTTCATTGCCCAAAAAGTTTTATCCTCTTAAAAGATTAAGAGTTTTTCTGAACTGAAATGTTTTATCCTCTCAAAAAGATTCCTTGGTCAACCACTTGCATATTCAATAAGGAATTTTGATTGATCTTCATTGTACAATCTATCTCTTTTAAGAGAGATCTCTTCTTCTCTTCCTCTTATTTCTGAAAAGGGATTTAAGAGACCGTGGGTCTCTTGTTGTAGAGGATTCTTGAACACAAAGGAAGGGTTGTCCCTGTGTGGTTCAGACTTTGTAGAAGAAATTTTACAAAGAGAGTGGAAAATCTCAAGTGGGTTGCTTGAGGACTGGACGTAGGCACGGGAAGTGGCTGAACCAATATAAATCAAGTTTGCATTCCTCTCTTCCCTTAAATTTCTTTTATTTATTGATATTTATCTTTTGCTTTAAAGAAGTTTATTTTGAATTGTCTTTTGAGTAATTCATGTTAAGGGTGCATTGTTAGTCCAAAAAGAGAGAGTGAAAGTTTAATTGGGGAATAGCCTTTGTATCTTAATTCAACCCCCTTCTTCTTAAGTTAACTGAGGCCATTTGTCCAACATCCTATTCTTGATAACTCACTTCTCTCTAAAACGACAAACTTTCCAGGATGATAAAATGAGGTCACATGAACGTCTTGAAAACACAGTCAATCAAATGCTTTTTCTCTTTTTGACCACTTTTTTTTTATTTTGAAATTTATTTGTTTTGAACTTTACTCGTTGTTTTACGGCGCCCCAAACAATCGTGCAAGATGAGTAATCTCTGATTGAACGGTCTTGGAAGTCCAAACTCAGGAGCACAGGTCGCTTGAGCAAACAGACCAATGGCTTGCACCCATATTCCGGTGAAAGTTGAATAAGCAAAGATGCGTTTGTGAGAGGATGAGGGACAAAGATATCAACTTTATCCATTTCATTTAACATTGTAACTGTGGTTTACAATAATGGTACAAACTTGAAAATCCTGATGGGTCATTAGAGACATCTAACAACAGCTTTCAAAATTGCCCCATGTGCGGCATCTCTTGTCAATGTCAGGATTTACACGTGATTCTCCTCAAATTTCAGCCAGCCCGCATCAATTAGACCTTGCACCTTACGCTTCAGAGCCCTACAATGCTCAATGGAATGCCCCGGGGCTTTTCCGTGACAAGCACACGTTGCGTTCGAGTCGTATTCTCGGAGAAATGGAGGTTGATGAACCTTGGTTGGGGTTATGGCTACCATTGAATTATCAAGTAGATATGGGAGCAAGTCAGCATAGGACACTGGAATTGGGGTGAATTCTACAGGCTTTCTCGCTACAAAATTCATTTCTTGGTTGGTGTTTTGGTTTATGCTAAAGGTGGTGTGTGTCATTGGAAGTGCGGTAGGTAGACTTTGTGGTTGTTTTAGGGATGGCCTTTGTGGATAACTGGGCGGTGGGTAAGGAGAAGGTTGGTTATTGGCTGAGTAATGACATTGTTGGGTTGGTGGGAAACTTGGCTGTATAGGAATGGCAGTCACAGCACGGGCTTCTCCTTCATCGTCACCCTCTTTATTTGCCCCAGCTTTTTTTTTTTTTTTTTTCATTTATCAAAGCAAGATGATCAGATTTGCCTTTTTTCAGACCCACTTTGATCCTTTCGTCGGTGAAGACCATATCATCAAAGCTTGAAGGTGTGTAGCCCACCATCTTTTCATAGTAGAATACTGGTAATGCGTCTACTATTATTGTCATCATTGTTTTTCTCTGTCATTGAGGTGCTACTTGAGCTGCCAAGTCTCCACCTTTGGGCGTATTCTTTGAAAGATCCGTGCCCCTTTTTTTGCACATATTTTGTAGTTGCATCCTATCCGAAGCCATTATACTGACACTGCCTAACGAAGGCAACCACTAGGTCCTTCCAAGAATGGACTCGGGAAGGTTCCAAGTTAGTGTACCAGGTAACAGCTACCCCAGTAAGACTTTCTTGGAAGGAATGTATCAGCAATTCCTCATCTTTTGCGTATGCCCCCATCTTCCGACAATACATTTTTAGATGGTTCTTGGGGCAAGTAGTCCCCTTGTACTCGTCAAAGTCTGGCACCTTGAACTTAGGAAGGGTGATGATATTGGGTACTAGGAACAACTCTTCTAGGTTAGCAAAGGCATAGTCTTCACCTCCTTCAATGGCCCTGAGCCTTTCCTCTAGATGGTCCAACTTTCGCATTTCAGCCATAGCATGAGGGTTTTTACTTGTTGTGGAATGCAAGAGGTGTAGTTGGGGGTGATACTGAGGGCCTTTCGAAGTGTTTTCAAGGGGTATACCAACAACTGCTTGCCCTTTAGTGGCATATCCGAGCCAAGGCTCGAAGTCGGCTAGATTGTGATGGGGAATTTCATGTGTCTCCCCCATGGGTTGAGAGACATGTGCATGATCAGTTTGGGGTTGTTGGCTCTCAATGGGTATAGGAGTGGAGTTATTGACATTCTTATTGGGAGTGTACGCCACATTGGGTGGCGTATAGTTGGGAGGCAAGCCATATGGTGGGAAGGCATGCTTGTTTTGCGCATAATGGGGACCGCTCCTACTTCCCAAATCTTTGCCTACCATATCTAAGGTTGGATGATTCATTTGGTTGAGGCCAGATGGGGGCATCAGGTTCACCTTAGCAACAGTGCTGGTAGTGGCAATTGTAACCGCATTGGCTTCTATTATCTTCCTCATGCTCATCATGGCCATCATCATGGCCATTCGCTCTTTCATGGCCTCCATGTCGGCCTTCATCTTCTCTTGTATCTCCTCTACTTCACCCATTACTCTAGCTCTAGCACAGGTTCGGTGACGGCACCGTAAAGCATGCTTTTTTTTCTTTTTTATAACAATGATTAGGTTCTCTTTTTCTTTTCAAGGAAAGAATGCAATGAGCAATGCAACCAATGAACAACATGGATGTATTCGAATGATGCACAATTGAAGTATTGCGAATTTTCACAGGATATGGGGTTGAATCAATTTAGATTTTCAACATGGTCCATGACATCTCCATCAAGGTGAAACTGGAAGTAACAGGGACATCGACAGCCCTAAATGTGTTTGGCAGTAGACGAAGGAGCGATGTAACACGATCCATCTTTTGCCCCAATTTTTTGCAAGATGGTTACTTCCATACTTCAACTTGACTCGATGAACCTTTTCGTAAAAGCACAAGCTTGGTTCAACCCCATAACCCAGAGAATGGCAATTTTGATCGCCAATACTTCAACAACATTTCATAGGGATGAAAGACTCGAGAATACGCATGCTATGCATGGAAAATGTAATTATGAGATTGAGATGCCCGAAGAGACATCCTTTCTTAATTAACCACGCATTAGGTACCAAGCTCAATCATTTTGTTTTTTTGTTTGTGTTTTTTTTTTAATTTTAGAAATGGGTTTGTGATCCCAACATGGTTGGCTCATGGTACCTAACACATGCAACTAAGAATGCATCATGAATTTTCATGCTTCCCTTTTTTTTGTTTTTGTTTTGTAGAGGAAAATACAAGGATCATGTATGAGCAAACATGTAGAACAAAAAGCATGTTGAATGCATATGCATGATGATGCAATGACTCATGCAAAATGGGAATGTGATAACGGACAAATGCAGGAACGATATGTTCATTATGATGCTGAAGAGATGTTTATGCGGTGCATGATATGAATGCATTTACGGACATGAGAGCCCGGAAAATTATCTCTCCTTATTACGCATTTGGGGGGCGCAGTGCCCCATGTGTGCAGTTAAGAAGACGATATGGATCTTCCGGCTTCCCATGACAAAAGACGAGACCCACATACAACGCATGTGTGACAGTATGATGCAGATGCGCATGCATGAAACGGAAAGAAAACAACCCAAAGGGGTAATTCACACATACGAGACTGTAGAGATTGAACTTTAATGCTACGTTTTGGGCATGATGGCGCCTCAACGTAGTATTAAAAAGGTTACGTATTACTCTAATGAAACCAAACATCACTAGCAAAACTATAAACTAGTGCTATTTACCAAAAAATGCATGAGAACGAATGGCACAGAGCGTGTTTTCTCTTTGCCCCTATTTGGGAACCTATAGGACAATATCTAGGGGTCTCTAATAACTACTCCCCACAATTCATAACTCACACGGCTGTTTTCTAGAGGTATCATCACTCAAGATAACAATATTGTGGCGGTATGGAATACCAGCGACAACACATTATAAAGAGAGAAAGCTCTAGACGAGGTTTCACTATTATCAAGCAAGTCGGAGACCTAGCATGATAATAGATTCACCTCCACTCCTTAGATTCCCATGAACCCGGGTATAGGGCCCCTTTTTTACTCAAACCCGTGGGTGCTTAGAATGCAGTGTAAAGAATGCGAAATATACAACAATTATTTACATTTTACGCAGTTCAACAAATGCACACACGAAATTTCACAAATCCACAATTCCTTAAAATAGGCCTAACTCACAAAAATAGTCCCCAGTGGAGTCGCCAACTGTCGCAACGTGCACTTTTGCGGGCGAGCGAGGGCGAGGCTCACGGGTGCGCTTTCCAAAGGAGGAAAGATGCGCGGAGTCGCCACCAACGTTTATTTGTGGAAAACGTCGGGAAAACCGAAGGAAATCGGTCAAAATGAAAATTCTAAGTTCGGGAGTTGTATTTACGCTTGAGGAAGGTATTAGCACCTCTTACGTTTGTCTCGAAGGACAACAGCCTATTTTTTAGAATTGTGAAATTGTGTTATCTTAACTTTTATTTCTTTTTATTTTTTGAGGTCGACAAAAGCGGGCCTCTTGCTCCTACGTACCCTCCATCAAAGAGGAAATCAGACCTACGTAGTTCTTCCTTAAGCGTGAATCAGGTGATTCTTTTTTACTTGAAGGGTGATCATTTTAAGGCGTTGGACCTTAAAAATGATCTATTTTACTTAGTAAGAAACTAAAATGATAAACTTTCAAAAACCTATTTTTGTGGACGAGCTTGACTAGGTGAGTTTGATTTTAGCCTTAGTTTCACTTTAGTTATTGGTCAATTCAATTAAGAATGAGAAATCCCAAAGACAAAACGTCCGATTGATTTTTCGCTTTATTTTACTAAAAGATATTTTTTATTATTATATTATTATTTTACCTCTTTTTTGATTTCCAACGTGGTTACGGCACGACCGAACGGTCAGAATTCATTTTAACCGAAATTAACGGATGATACAATTCAAACGATCAGTGGAAATTTATTTTATTTTTAGATTAGACGAGAAATGACTTAAATAAATGGCTTAAGCACGTCAAAAGGGGGTATAAAAAGCAAATGAAAACGAGAATAAAAATACATGAAACAAAATGTGGACCACCACGGGTACATAGAATGAATCGAAAAGCTCAGTTTGAGGTACTTGCCCGTTGAAGACTGAAGAAAACGAAGAACGAACGATGAATCTTAAAGAACGGTCGAGAATCTTCGCGTAATTACTCACGGAAACGTTACGGAAGCGCCTCGGCTTGGATTTTCTTCACGAAAATAATTTTCCTCATCGAGAGAGAGAGAGAAGTGCCTAAGAGGCTGAACCCCTTCTCCATTCAATCCTCCCCCTATTTATAGCAAAATAGGGGAGGAGCTTGCCACCCAGCTCGCCCAGGCGAGCAAGGTTGCTTCCTCCAGAAGCAACAGCCTTCTGGAGGAAGGATCTGGAAGGCCCAAGTGGGCCAGATTGCTATTTGTACCCCCTTTTTTACTAAATGCACCCCCTTCTATTTTTTTGGTAATTCTTTTTCCGTAACGTTACGAAACTTCACGAATTTCGTAATGATACTTATTTTCCTTTCGCAAGATTACGAATCCTTACGGATTACGTATTTACTCTTTTTTAGCTTTCGAAGAAGTTACGAAAACTCACGAATTGCGCAAAAACACCTCTTTTCGACTTTCGCCACATTACGGAATTTCAAGGATCACGCAAGCCTGCTTCCTTTTGATTTCTGAGACGTCTCGGGACTTCATTTATTGTGCAACAAAGGACGCCAAGTATCTGAAAGCGGCTAACCAAAGGTTGCATGTCATCAAGTAATAATCCCCGGACGAAATTAGGGTATGACACATCATAGTAACCATTTCTCTCTCAACCATGGGAGGGGCTACTTGCGCTGCTAGGTCCCTCCAACGCTGAGCGTATTCTTTAAAAGACTCGTGTTCCTGCTTACCTATGTTTTGCAGTTGAGTTCAGTCGGGAGCCATGTTAGAGTTGTACTGATACTGCCTAAGGAAGGCCATAATCAGATCCTTCCAGGTACAAATACGAGAAGCTTCTAGGTTAGTGTACCACATGGCTGCTGCCCCAGCCAAACTATCTTGAAAGAAATGCATCAATAACTTCTCGTCCCTAGAATATGCACCCATCTTTCGAAAGTACATTTTTAGGTGATTCTTAGGACAAGTCGTCCCTTTGTACCTATCGAAGTCAGGTACCTTGAACTTCGGAGGGATGACAACGCCCAGCACCAGGCACAGGTCGGTCATGTTTGCGAACGGATAATCACTGAATCCTACAACAGCCCTCAATCTCTCTTTGATGAGATCAAGTTTCCCCTTTCCTTCTGCTACCGGGGGCGGCCCTCCCATGGACAGAAACATTGGCTGCGTTGGGTGGTTTCAAGGCTCTCCCATGATGTTGGGTTGAGGTAGTGAGTTGGGCACCAGCCCCTTAGCGGGAAACGGGGAGTATGAGTCGATGCCTTCCTGAGCGTGCTCTCGAGGATTCTCGTGGACCCCGTCAAGATGCTGAGGAGGCTCCCCTTCGATAATGAGGGGAGTAATGTGACCCACGCCTTTATGCATGGCTGGTGGTGTGTAGTTAGGCGATAAACCGTAGGGGTAAGCACCTTTGTTGTACCCCGGATGGGGGTTGTTGACATGCCCTGGTGTGCTTCTCTCTCGTCCCACCATGTTTGGAACGGGATGGTGCGTAGCAGTTGGGAGAGCTGGGTCTGCCTCGACAGCCGTGCTAGCGACAGCCGCGGTGGCCGCATTGCTCTCCATTAGTCATTTCATTCCCAGCATGGCCTCCATCATAGAAGCCATTGGTTCTTTCAAAGCCTACATGTCGGCTTTCATCTGTTCCTGCACTTCCTCTAGGTCACCCATCGTCCTAGATTTGGATCTGGTGCGATAGGGATGCCTTAGGGCGTGTTTAGTTATGATGTCTTTCCTAAAGAGACCAAATGTGAGGAGTACGTAATGAGGAATGAATGCATGCTAGAGATAAAGTGTAGGAGTCATTTGATTCGTAATAATTTTTTTTTGGAGTAAAATCATGGGATAAACTCATTTTATTCAGAAAGTTATAACTAGTCAAGATCTGAGTGATAATACAAACTCCCTAGCGGCTCCTAATTATATGGGCCATCAAGTTTATCATATGCTGACAATAGCTGAGGAGCCCGTGGATTTCCTCGGGGGCGGAGTACGCGTCCGCCATTGCTTTGGCCTTTGCCAATAATCGGGGAAGTTCTTGACTCCCGTTTAAAGTGAAAGTAAACTGGTCCATCCACATCGTTGCTTCTTGATGTAATGAGTCAATCACCCTTCCTCTAGCCTCCTTTTCCGCATACACTCGGGCGTATTCGTTCGCCACTTTGTGCTCGTGGGCGGTGGCCAAATTTAATTCTTCTTTGTACCTGCTGATGATGGCCAACATGTTTGTTTCGGTCTCGCATAACCGCTTAGACAAACTCCTCTTTGACATTAGGCAAGTCTTCAATCCGTCCTTCAAAATTATGCCATCTAATCACGATTGGTCCCTTTCCTCTCTTTGTAGCTTAAGTTTGCTGTTACTACCCCACAGAGCCCCTCGGAACTTGTTCCGGCCATGTTCTTCCTTGCGGGCCCTCTTGGTCTCTTGCTCCAACGCCTTGATGGTGGCTATGTTGATGTCTCTTAGTTCGGCGTTCTCTTTTCGGATGCTAACAGCTATGGACTTGGACTTTTCTTTGGTTGTTTGGGCTCTCTCAAGCTCTGTTTTGAGGGCTTGTACCTTTTCATCTTCTTCTGAAGCTTCACCCTCCACCTCTTTAGTAGTTCTCAAATTCGGGAGCCAATCCAGACCTTGTGCGTAGGCTTTCAACCACCTATGGTAACTGCCGATGGGCCCGTTGCTACTTCCCCTAAGTTCCTCGTCCTTCTTTTGCACCCTTTCCCATGCCTTGCGGGCCCTCTGAAGCACCCCCGTGTTGGTGCCCCTCTCATAGGGTAGCCAAGTTGTCTTATGGCGAGGACGGGATTGTAATTAATGGAACCCCTTGTCCCCATAAAGGGAACATTTGGAAATTCCCGCATGAAATAAGCATCCCAGTTCATCCTTCTTTCCATCGAGGGAACCAATTGACAGACACTTCTTCTTTGCTTGCTAGGAGTCTTTTCTCAGTGGCCTTCTAGCGGGAAAACGTGTCTCACTTCTTGGCGAAAAAGGTGTGAAACCAACCATACGTAGAGGGCTGGTGTACAGCAAATGATCCTTGCACTGTTCTTCTCACATCTTCGGTCGAATGTGTCATATAGACCAGCTAAGATAGTGACAATCGGGCTTTCCTTACGGTTGTAAAAGGCGAGAAAAGCATTAATCGCTGCCCGGTCCACCAACCCATCCACATTTGGAAAGAGGACCACCTTGAAGATCAAGAGTGCCAGGACGTCCATGAACGGGGCCTATTCGTCTTGACTTGTCAAGGTTCTCACCTTTGCTTCCAAACATTTCCTTGGTACTCCAACCACCCCATTTTCGACTTGCTTTCCGCGGTCCAATTCCTGTGTCGAGATTTTGACTAGTTTGGAAATTCTAGCCAAGGAGGGATAGAAGCCTGAGAAAAGATATGGTTTCCTTCCTCCCAGAGGGCATCCCAGGATCTCTTCAAACTCTTTCCATCGTGGGTGTTAACTGGAAGTCCCCAAAGGTGAAGCACCTCAAAGACTGGTCATAATATTGGGCGAGGGAGGCAATGGCCTCCGTGGAGACCTCCACCATGGTTAGGTCCCAGATCTTACCATAGGCTTTTCAAAAGGCTTGTCGCTGGAGTTGACCCATCAACTGTCCTAACTCTTTCAAACTGGCGACTCCTAGGCTCTTGATCTTGACCTGATAGAACCTCTTTTTAAGCCAAGGCGCCTGACTCGATCCCATGTGTCATACCCTA
Source organism: Glycine soja (assembly GCF_004193775.1). Classification (NCBI taxonomy): domain Eukaryota; kingdom Viridiplantae; phylum Streptophyta; class Magnoliopsida; order Fabales; family Fabaceae; genus Glycine; species Glycine soja. The sequence goes on along the minus strand of NC_041002.1, from coordinate 22,826,222 downwards.
ATTTCATCTGGGGACGATTGTTTGTCGGCATGCGACCTTCGTTTGACCACCTCAAAATGTTTAACACCATCGTTGTGAAATCCGTAAAGTTCCGAGATATTTCGAGAAGAAACCGGTCAAAAACACGAAAACGGGAGTGTATTTAGCAAAGTGGGGTGTGTGTAAATAAACTGTTACACTCTAATTTCATCTGAGGACCATTGTTGATCGCTTCGGAAGGCTTAACACTCATCGCGGTGGAACCCATAAAGTTTCGTGAGATTTCGGAAAGAAAATAGCAATTGGGTTGCTTAAGGAGGAAGCAATTCGAATGGGGTGAACTTATCAAGATAGGGGTGTAAATAGCAATTCGAATCTAGGCCCTTCCGGAACATTTTGGAAGTTGGGTTGCTTAAGGAGGAAGCAACTAGGCGGCAATTTGAATCATTCAATTCATTCTATGCACCCTTAGTGATCCCTACTTGTTTTGTGTACTTTCATTTTAATTTCGCTTACTTTTAGTTTTCTTTTATTCTGCTTTAATGAGCTTTTAACCATTTATTTAAGCCGTTTTCTCACCTAATAAATGATAAAATGAATTTCAACCGATCATTTGTGTTGTAATCTCATTTAATCACTGTTAAAGCAAAATCTAACCGATCGTTTACGTTGTAACCTCGGTTAAACCAAAAAAAGAAAAATAATGATAAAATAATCAAAATATCTTGAAAAAATAATAATAATATAATCAAAATATCTTTGAATAAAATAATCAAAAAATCAATCGGACGTTTTTCTTTGGAAGTTTCCTTGAATGAATTGACTAATAACCCAAGTGAAACTAAGGCTAAAATCAACTCACAAATCAAGCTTCATCCGCAAAAGTCACTCAAAACTGTTTTAAGGTCCAACGCCTTAAACAGTCCTCTTTGCTTTTATCGGTTAACATAGACCATTCAAAAGCATAAAATCAACACCTAACTTTACCACTTTTGCAAGAACTACGTAGGTCTGATTTCCTCATCGCAATTAAGGATACGTAGGAGCAAAAACCCCGCTTTTGTCGACCACCCCAAGAGATCGTTAATGGTCCAACGCCTTAACGTTTCTCTCCTTTCAAAATCAGAACATCGTTTAATGGTCCAACGCCTTAAATGACCTTTTGTTCGGTTAAAATATATCTCGCGAAAAAAGATAAAAACAACTTAAGCAACGTTTAGTTCCAAAAGAACTACGTAGGTCTGATTTCCTCATCGCAATTGAGGATACGTAGGAGCGAGGGAAACACCCTTGTCGACCTCAAAAAGATAAAAAATACAAAAAACACAAAAAGACATAAAAAAGGGAAAATAAAACATTTTGAAGTCATATTTGCACACTTGATTAAAGGCTGCCGTCCATTGTGACGGACGCGTGGGGTGCCAATACCTTCCCCGTGCGTAAAAACAACTCCCGAACCTTTCACGATTAAAGTTCATAGACCACACCTTTTCCGGTTTTTCCGACGTTTTCCTTGAATAAACATTGGTGGTGACTCCGTGCATTTTCCTCCCATGGAAGACGAACCCGTGAGCCCCGCGTCGCCCTCCCGCCGAAGGGTAGGTTGCGACAGTTGGCGACTCCATTGGGGACTGTTTTTAGAGAGTTAGGCCTTCTAATCTCATGTAATATCATGACTTCCTCTTTTATCGGTTCCCTTTTATTTCTCTTACGTTCTTGTATATAACTCTTTGATGATTTTAGTGTGTTTTTGAAATGTATGCATGAGATAGATATTTATTCATTTGATGCACACAAACACCAACACTATTTGTACACACGGTGAGTTGAAAAAGGGCCCTATACCTGGGTCCATGGGAACATAAGGAGTGGAGGTGAATCTGTGGTCATGCTGGGTCTCCAACTTGCTTGATAACAGTGAACCCTCATCTAGAGTTTTTCTCTTTGATAACATATTGTTGCTAGTTGTCCCTACTGCCGCAATATGTTTTTTCGAAGGGGATGATGCCTCTAGAAACCATCAAGAGAGATATGACCACCTTGGGAATTATCACTAAAAGCCTTTTAGTTCCTCCCGTTTAGGTCCCTAAAATAGGGGCACGAAGTGAACACGCTGCGTGCCTTTTAAACACTGCCATGCATATAACCTGAATGTCATGTACACCTTTTTCTATATGATTATCTGAGGATATTGCCATGCTATGTGCATCCCCCTGTTGCGCTTTTGTGCATCTACATCATGTCGTCACGCATGCGTTGTATGTTGGTCTCGTCTTTTGTCACGGGAAGATGGAAGGTCCATATCACCTTCTTAACTGCACACATGGGGCACTGCGCCCCCGCATGCGCAAGTAAGAAGAGAGGATTTTTTGGGCTCTCGTGTCCGTAAATGCATTCATATCATGCATCGCATAAGCATCTCTCCATGGCATCGTAATGGATGTATCGTTCCTGCATTTGTCACTTATTATTTCATGCATTGCATTTTGCATAAGTCATTTCATCACCAAGCATCTGCATCTACCATGCTTTTTGTATACCTTTTATTTTCATGTTTACTCATGCATGATCCTTGCATTTTCCTCTGCAAAACAAACAAAAAAGGAAGCATGAAAATTCACACTGCATTCTTAGTTTCATGTGTTAGGTACCATGACCCAACCATGTTAGGATCATAAACCTATTTCCAAAAAACAAAAAAGAATAAAAAACAAAACAAAATGATTGAGCATGGTACCTAATGCGTGGTTAACTAGGAAATGATGTTTCTTCGGGCATCTCAATCTCATAATTACATTTTCCATGCATAACATACGTATTCCCGAGTCTTTCATCTCTATGAAATGTTGTCGAAGTATTGGCGATCAAAATTGCCATTCCTTGGGTTATGGGGTTGAACCAAGCTCATGCTTTTATGAAAAGGTTCATCAACTCAAGTTGAAGTATGGAAGTAACCACCATGCAAAAATTGGGGCAAAAGATGGATCGAGTTACATCGCTACTTCGTCTACTGCCAAACACATTTAGGACTGTTGATGTCCTTGTTACTTCCAGTTGCACCTTGACAAAGATGTCATGGACCATGTTGAAAATCTAAATTGATTCAACCCCATGTCCTACGCAAAAATTCGCAATACTTCAACTGTGCATCATTCGCATACATCCATGCTTTTCATTGGTTGCATTGCTCATTGCATTCTTTCCTTGAAAAAAAAACGAACTTAATCATTGTTATCAAAAGGAAAGAACACACTTTACGACGCCCTTATCGAACCCGTGCTAGAGCTAGATTAATGGGTGAAGTAGAGGAGGTGCAAAAGCAGATGAAGGCCGACATGGAGGCCATGAAAGAGCAAATGACCACAATGATGGAGGCCATGATGAGCATGAAGAAGATGATGGAAGCCAATGCGGTTGCAGTTGCCACTACCAGCGTTGTTGCTAAGGTGAACCCAATGCCCCCATCTGGCCTCAACCAAATGAATCATCCAACCTCAGCTATGGTAGGCAAAGATTTGGGAAGTACGAGCGGCCCCTATTATGTGCAAATTCAAAACAAGCATGTCTTCCCACCATATGACTTGCCTCCTAACTATACACCACCCAATGTGGCATACACTCCAGTGAGGATGTCAATAACTCTGCTCCCATACTCATTGAAAGCCAACAACCTCAATCTGATCATGCACATGTCTCTTGACCGATGGGGGAGACACATGAAATGCCCCACCACAATCTAGCCGACTTCGAGCCTTGCCTCGGATATGCCACTGAAGGGCAAGCAGTTGGTGATATACCCCTGCAAAACACTTTGGAGGGCTCTCAGTAACACCCACAACCACACCTTTTGCATTCCACAACAGGTAAAAACCCTCATGCTATGGCAGAAATGGGAAAGTTGGATCATCTAGAGGAAAGGCTCAGGGCCATTGAAGGAGGCAAAGATTATGCCTTTGCTAACCTAGAAGAGTTGTTCCTAGTACCCAATATCATCACCCCTCCCAAGTTCAAGGTGCCGGACTTTGACAAGTACAAGGGGACTACTTGCCCCAAGAACCATCTAAAGATGTATTGTCGGAAGATGGGGACATACACAAAAGATGAGAAACTGCTGATACATTTCTTCCAAGAAAGTCTTACTGGGGTAGCTGTTACCTGGTACACTAACTTAGAACCTTCCCGAGTCCATTCTTGGAAAGACCTAATGGTTGCCTTCATTGGGCAGTATCAGTACAATTCTGATATGGCTCAGGATAGGATGCAACTACAGAACATAACATGTGCAAAAAGGGGCACAAATTTTTCAAAGAATACACCCAAAGGGGGAGAGACCTGGCAGCTCAAGTGGCACCTCCAATGACAGAGAAAGAGATTATCACAATAATAGTAGATTTGCACCTTCAAGCTTTGCAGATTTGGTCTTCGCCGGGGAAAGGATCGAAGCGGGTCTAAAAAGAGGAAAATTTGATCATCCTACTTTGATGAATGAGAAAACTGGGGCAAATGAAGAGGATGAGAATGAGGAAGGAACCCATGTTGTGGCTGCCATTCCTACATGGCCAAACTTCCCACCAACCCAACAATGTCATCACTCAGCCAATATCGGCCCTTCTCATTACCCATCACCCAATCATCCACAAAAGCCATCCCCAAATCAACCACAAGGCATGCTTGCTTACCACACGCCCAATGCCCAAACACCACCTATAGCACAAACCAAAATGGAATTTTGCAGCAAAAACCCTGTAGGATTCATCCCAAATTCCGGTGCCATATGCTAACTTGCTCCTATATCTACTTGATAATGCAATGGTAGCCATAACCCCTGCTAGGGTTCCTCAACCTCCATTTTTCTGAGGATACGACTCAAACGCAACATGTGCATATCATGGAGGAGTTCCTGGACATTCCATTGAGCACTGTATGACCTTGAAGCGTAAGGTGCAAAGTCTAATTGATGCGGGCTGGCTGAAATTTGAGGAGAACTGCTTGTGAATCCTAACATTGACAAGCGACACCACACATGGGGCAATTTTGAAAGCTGTTGTTAGATGTCTCTAATGACTCATCAGGATTTTCAAGTTTATGCCATTATTGTAAACCACGGTTACAATGCTAAATAAAATGGATAAATTTGACATCTTTGTCCCTCATCCTCTCGTAATTACATCTTTGCTTCCACTAGAATGTGGGTGCAAGCCATTGGTTTGTTTTCTCAAGCAACCTGTGCTCCAAAGTTTTTTGACTTCCAAGACCGTTCAATCAGAGATTACTCATCCTGCACGTTGGTGGGGGTGCTGTAAAACGACGAGTAAAGTTCAAAACAATAAGTTTCAAAATAAAAGAAAAAAAAAACATTTGATTGACTGTGTCTCAAATAAAGTGCGAACATTCATGTGACCTCATTTTATCATTCTTGAAAGTTTGTCTTTTTTGAGAGAGAATGTGAGTTATCAAGAATAGGAATCATTTTACTTAATCTATCAATTGAAAAAAAAATCCTTCAAATGTTTCTTGTCCTTGAAAAATCATTTTTGAGAACCTGCACAGTTTCTTCCATGCTACAAGGTCATGACAAAAGATAACAATTGGTACCTCAAAGCCTTACACTGGGGCAATGAGGGGCACTGTGCATGAGCCTCAAGCGAACCTAGGGGCAGATCAAAAGTACTCACCCGTTGATGTTTTTAAACAAAAAAAGGGGGGGGACAAACCCTGGGATTTCAATGGATTGATTAAACGTCAAATGGCTCCATTATCGTCACTCCAAAATGGTCAAGTGACTAAATCAAATAGAACATACACTCTGAGGGAGTTCCAGAAGAGATTTGCAAAATATAGGATAAGATTGCATGAATTATCACCTCTTTCAAAAGGACAGTCAATTTTTTTTTTCCGAAACAATCAAATCAAAATCAAAATCATAAAATAGGGAAAGATGTCATGAACATTGTACAACTTTCCATTCCATTGCATTGTTGCATACGAAGTCCGCATTTACCGCATTTCAAGACAAAGGTTGCATGCATCTGCATCCCTAAAAATCATGTTAACTGCATAGATTTCCTACCTCTAATGTCCAATCTTGTGAATTTGGGATGACCGGCTCTCTCGATGAGTTGATCTCTTGCTTTCTCATAAGGGTGGACCCTTGGATACTAGTACCTATCGCCTTAAGAGGGTTGCATGCCTTCACCTTCAGAGGGCTGCACGTCCTCGCCTTTAGAGGGCTCCACGTCCTCTCCTTAAGAGGGCTGCACGCCCTTGCCTTCAGAGGGCTACACGCCCTCGCCTTTAGAGGACTACACGTCCTCACCTTCAGAGGGTTGCACGCCCTCGCCTTCAGAGGGCTACACGCTCTCACCTTCAGAGGACTACACGTGCTCACCTTCAGAGGACTACACGTCCTTGCCTTCAGAGGGTTGCGTACCCTTACCTTCAGAGGACTACATGTCCTTGCCAGCAGAGGACTACATGTCCTCGTCTTCAGAGGACTACACGTCCTCACCTTCAGAGGGCCACACGCCCTCGCCTTTAGAGGACTACACGTCTTCACCTCGCCTTGAGAGGGCTGCACACCCTCGCTTTCAGAGGACTACACGTCCTCGCCTTCAGAGGACAACACGTCCTCACCTTCAGAGGGCTGCACGCCTTCGCCTTCAGAGGGCTGCACGCCCTCACCTTCAGACAACTACACGTCCTCACCTCGCCTTGAGAGGGCTGCACGCCCTCGTTTTCAGAGGACAACATGTCCTCGCCTTCAGAAGGTTGCGTACCCTCACCTTCAGAGGACTACGCGTCCTCGCCTTCAGAGAACTACATGTCCTCACCTTCAGAGGACTACACGTCCTCGCCTTCAAAGGGCCACATGCCCTCACCTTCAGAGGACTGCATGTCGTCACCTTCAGAGGACTACACGTCTTTGCCTTCAGAGGACTACACATCCTCACCTTCAAAGGGCTACACGCCCTCACCTTCAAAGGACTACACGTCCTCGCCTTCAGAGGGCTACACGCCCTTGCCATCAGAGGACTACACATCCTCGCTTTCAGAGGACTACACATCCTCGCTCTCAGAGGACTACACGTCCTCACCTTCAGAGGAAAACACGTCTTCACCTTCAGAAGGCTGCATGCCCTCGCCTTCAGAGGGCTACACACCCTCAACTTCAGAGGACTACATGTCCTCGCCTTCAAAGGACTACATGTCCTTGCCTGCAGAGGACTACACGTCCTCGCCTTCAGAGGGCCACACGCCCTCACCTTCAGAGCACTACACGTCGTCACCTTCAGAGGACTACATGTCCTAGCCTTCAGAGGCCTACACACCCTCGCCTTCAAAGGGCTACACGCCATCACCTTCAGAGGACTACATGTCCTCACCTTTAGAGGGCTACACGCCCTCGCCATCAGAGGATTGCACACCCTCGCTTTCAGAGGACTACACGTCCTCGCCTTCAGAGGACAACACGTCCTCGCCTTCAGAGGGCTACACGCCCTCACCTTCAGAGGACTACACGTCCTCACCTTCAGAGGACAACACGTCCTCGCCTTCAGAGGACTACACGTCCTCGCCTTCAGAGGGTCACACTCCTTAGCCTTCAGAGGACTACATGTCCTCACCTCGCCTTGAGAGGGCTGCACGCTCTCGCTTTCAGAGAGCTACACGCCCTCGCCTTCAGGGGACTACATGTCCTCACCTTCAGAGGGCTACACGCGCTCGCCTTCAGGGGACTACACGTCCTCGCCTTCAGAGGGCTATACGTCCTCGCCTTCAAAGGGCTGCACGCCCTGGCCTTCAAAGGGCAACACGTCCTCGACTTCAGAGGGCTGCACGCCTTCTCCTTCAGAGGGCTACACGCCCTCACCTTGAGAGGATTACACGTCCTCACCTCACCTTGAGAGGGCTGCACGCCCTCGCTTTCAGAGGACTACATGTCCTCGCCTTCAGAAGGTTGCGTACCCTCACCTTCAGAGGACTACGCGTCCTCGCCTTTAGAGAACTACATGTCCTCACCTTCAGAGGACTACACGTCCTCGCCTTCAAAGGGCCACACGCCCTTACCTTCAGAGGACTGCACGTCGTCACCTTCAGAGGACTACACGTCTTCGCCTTCAAAGGACTACACGTCCTCGCCTTCAAAGGGCTACACGCCCTCACCTTCAAAGGACTACACGTCCTCGCCTTCAGAGGGCTACACGCCCTTTCCATATGAGGACTACACATCCTCGCTTTCAGAGGACTACACATCCTCACCATTAGAGGACAACACGTCTTCACCTTTAGAAGGCTGCACGCCCTCGCCTTCAGAGGGCTACACGCCCTCACCTTCAGAGGACTACATGTCCTCGCCTTCAAAGGACTACATGTCCATGCCTTTAGAGGACTACACGTCCTCGCCTTCAGAGGGCCACACGCCCTCACCTTCAGAGCACTACATGTTGTCACCTTCAGAGGACTGCACGTCCTAGCCTTCAGAGGCCTGCACGCCCTCGCCTACAAAGGGCTAGACGCCCTCACCTTCAGAGGACTACACGTCTTCACCTTTAGAGGGCTACACGCCTTTGCCATCAGAGGATTGCACACCCTCGCTTTCAGTGGACTACACGTCCTCGCCTTCAGAGGACAACACGTCCTCACCTTCAGAGGGCTACACGCCCTCGCCTTCAGAGGGCTACACGCCTTCACCTTCAGAGGAGTACACGTCCTTACCTTCAGAAGACAACACGTCCTCGCCTTCAGAGGACTACATGTCCTTGCCTTCAGAGGACTACACGTCGTCGCCTTAAGAGGGTCACACGCCCTCACCTTCAAAGGACTACACGTCCTCACCTCGCCTTGAGAGGGCTGCACGCTCTCGCTTTCAGAGGGCTAGACGCCCTCGCCTTCAGGGGACTACATGTCCTCACCTTCAGAGGGCTACACGCCCTCTCCTTCAGGGGACTACACATCCTTGCCTTCAGAGGGCTATACGTGCTCGCCTTCCGAGGGCTGCACGCCCTCGCCTTCAAAGGGCAACACATCCTCGACTTCAGAGGGCTGCACGCCATCGCCTTTAGAGGCTACGCGTTCTCACTTTCACTGGGCTCCACATCCACACCTTAAGAGAATTTAAGGTCCTCTGCCCCTAATGCTTAACCGAGACTTGCGCTCCCGGTTAAGGGACCAGTAGTTTCCTTTTATCAATTCCTGGGCCACCCCCTGATCCTGGAGGAGGGCCAACTGTGCGAGCACAATCAGAGTAGGAGGCTATCGCGCAACTACTATGCATACCGGGGCATGATTTCACCCAACCGCTGCAAGGAGACGAGTGTGGATCATGCACACCACCACAACTCTAATCTCCCCCTGTCGAAGTGTCATTTGGTCTGTGCCATCATGACATAGGTAAGTATGCACGTGGCTCAATTGATTTCTAATGCCATCCACTATTTGTAGGGATCGCGCCCACAAGACACCCAGCGGACCCGGAGAAGTCCAATAGGGCCCTGGGGTTTCTAGCTCTGGTTATGGGCCTCTGTCAGCCCTACCGGGTGCTCGTCCCCCCCAGCAAGGTCACGCCATCGTGACATAGGTAAGTATGCACATCGCTCAACTGATTTCTGATGTCATCTAGTATTTGCAGGGATCGTACCCGTAAGACACCAGTGGACCCGAAGAAGTCCAACAGGGTCCTGGGATTTCCAGCTCTGATTACGGGCCTTTGTTAGTTCTACGGAGTGTCTGTCGCCCCCAACAAGGTCATTAGGCCCCCTATTAACCGAGCTTTCATCAAGAAGTATTGCGTCCCCCAGGCAGGCGCAGGGCGAGACACCACATTTGATGCAATCCTACCTCGCAAGGGCATTGGATAGAAGACTCCAAGTAGAATGGGCCAAAGATGCAAGAGAAGGTCCTAGGGTTCTTATGAGCCTTAGGGTAGATTTCGGGCCCATGGGCTAAGTACGAGCCCACTTATCATTGTACATATTAGGTTAAGGTTTCATTAATTTTGGGTCTTGTATTTTGGGCTCCATAATGTAGGTAGGGTACCCTAGAAATATAGGATTTTTCAGCCCTTGTATTTTAGGGCACCTAGACTAGTTTTTGTATTAGGGGTAGTTTTGTAATTTCACATGCACTAAGTGGATATTTGATGTGTGTGGTTGGAAATAAATTTAATTGAATTGGTAGAAGCCCAATCCAATTAAATTTTAGAGGGGGAGGTGAGCATTTGCTTACTACACCCCATTGCCACATCATATAGTCACACTTTGTGCATGTCCTTCATGCTTTTCATGCCTCATGACATCTAAGCACACTTAGTGGAGAATCTTGGAATTGATCTTGGATTAGTGGGCTGAACCATAACTAAAATTCACTAATCATAATTAGTGAAATTTTGGCTCCAAAGTTTGGCTCCACAAATTCAATTTCAAATTCAAGTGAAATTTGAATTTCCCTCCAATTTTGTGTGACACTTAGGCTATAAATAGAGGTCATGTGTGTGCATTTTTTTCAACTTTGATCATTTGAATATTAAATTTCAGATTTCAAAGCTCATTTAGAGCACAAAATTTCGTGCTCTTCTCTCCCTCTCCCCTCATTCATCTCCTTCTTCCTCCAAGCTCTTATCCATGGCCTCCTATGGTGGTGAGCTTCTTCTACACTCATCTTCTCCTTGAAGTGGCGTCTCCTCTCTCTCTTCCTTTCTCCATTCCGCTGCCATTCATCTTACAAGAAGCAAAGGAATCCATTGATGAAGAAGATCCTAGGCCTACAAGCTCCAATGGAGCTTGCATCATGAAATTTATTTCCAACCACACACATCAAATATCCACTTAGTGCATGTGAAATTACAAAACTACCCCTAATACAAAAACTAGTCTAGGTGCCCTAAAATACAAGGGCTGAAAAATCCTATATTTCTAGGGTACCCTACCTACATTATGGAGCCCAAAATACAAGACCCAAAATTAATGAAACCTTATTCTAATATGTACAATGATAAGTGGGCTCGTACTTAGCCCATGGGCCCAAAATCTACCCTAAGGCTCATAAGAACCCTAGGGCCTTCTCTTGCATCTTTGGCCCATTCTACTTGGAGTCTTCTATCCAATGCCCTTGCGAGGTAGGATTGCATCAACATTAGCCTGGGGATGGCCAGTAGCGGGCAATAGACGCACTGCCGCCACCTCCAGAGCCCCTCGGCTCATATACAAAGGCTGGAGCGTTGCCTACGACCCGTGGTCGACCAGCAGGCGACCAAGTCCAAAGCCAAAGGAAAGCAAAGGTACTAGGTCCATGACCGACAAGTCATCACGCGTCCGACTCAAGACGTTAAAGAAGCGCTACTAGGAGGCAACCTAGTACCTTTTAAATCTTTGCTTGTTATTTGATCACCTTTGTTTCTCAAGTCATAGTAGGACACACCTAGTTGTTCATGATCCTAGGAATTTAAATAAAACAAGCACAAGCTTATACCTCACAAAATATATGTATATGTGTTTAGGTAGCTTGCTTGTGGGGCTTCTATGGAGGCTGGATCTTTGAGCTTCAATGAGGTCCTTTAATGGTGATTTTCCACCATGGAGATGCAGCGGAAGACAAAGGAGAAGAGGTGAGAGGAGGCGCCATCCACTAGGGAATAAGCCATGGAAGAAGGAGCTTCACCACCAAGATGAGCCTTGGAGAAAAAGCTTGGAAGGATGCTTCAATGGAGGAAAAGAAAGAGGGAGAGAAAGAGAGAGGGGGGAGCACGAAATTGAAGGAATAAAAGAGGGAGAGAAGTGGAACTTTGAAGTATGTCTCACAAGACTCTCATTCATCAAAGTTACCACAAGTGTTACACATGTTTCTATTTATAGACTAGGTAGCTTCCTTGAGAAACTTTCTTGAGAAAACTTCCTTGAGAAGCTTCTTTGAGAAAACTTCCTTGAGAAGCTAGAGCTTAGCTACACACACCCCTCTAATAACTAAGCTCACCTCCTTGAGAAGCTTCCTTGAAAAGATTCCTAAAGAAGCTAGAGCTTAGCTACACACACCTCTCTAATAGCTAAGCTCACCTCCTTGAGATGAGAAGCTAGAACTTAGCTACACACCCCCTATAATAGCTAAGCTCACCCCCATGACAAAATACATGAAAATACAAAAAAAAGTCCCTACTACAAAGACTACTCAAAATGCCTCGAAATACAAGGCTAAAACCCTATACTACTAGAATGGCCAAAATACAAGGCCTAAACGAAGGAAAAAACCTATTCTAATATTTACAAAGATAAGCGGGCTCATACTTAGCCCATGGGCTCAAAATCTACCCTAAGGCTCATGAGAACCCTAGGGCCTTCCCTTGGATCTCTGGCCCAATCAACTTGCAGTCTTCCATCGAATGCCCTTGCGGGGTAGGATTGCATCACATGTATATAGCAAAAATACCTCACAAGCTGGCCAAACCCACACCCTGACATATATCATGTCCAGCCATTCTACAAGCCTTGAGCCAAAATCCCAAATTAACATAAACCATGACCCAAGGTGAGAATGTCCATCCTTGCCCTCGAAAGAAAACAAAAAAAGAAAGAAAGTTCCCGATCAAAGATCGGAAGAAAGCAAAGGAAGAAAATTCCTAGTCAAGATTGGAAGAAAGCAAAAATAAAAGAAAGAAAAATTCCCAATCAAAAATTGGAAGAAAACAAAATATACAGAAAGGTCTTTGGACCAGACAATATTTGAACAATACATAATTGTCACAAGTAAACAAGAAAAGAAAGAAAACCACGACTTGAAGTGGTCAACTCCCTTTGATTGCCAACCAAAATCCAGTGCGCTAGCGACTTTCTCGCCCCGCACTAAACAAAAACAAAAAAGGAAAAGGCCCAAACACTCAGAGCTAAATTCCTCACCAAAACACCATTCCCGAAAAAGTCCTATTGATCCATGATCACGCACGTAATTTTTGATTTGATAGGAAATGATTTGCAAAATTAAGTCATGACATATCTATGGTTCGGAATTAGGATAAAACACTTACTTGTGTGAGATTGATACACTTCGAGTGATTTTCTTCTATTTTGTTGGACCCAGTGTTTCCTCTAAATGGTCGTTTAGAAATGAAACGCTAACATCCAAAATCTTATTTATGGTTATGAGAAAATTTCATCAGCATACTCTCCTTCCCCAATAGACACATTGTTTTTCACCAGAAAATATATGTTGCCCTGATCAGTTGGAGGTTTTGTTTCTTTACTAAAGCATGTTCACATTTTAGTGAGAGAACACTGAGACTATTTTAGTCTCACTTTTGAAAGAACTATGTAGGTATGAGTTCCTCATCACAGATTGAGGATACGTAGGAGCAAAAGCCCCGCTTTTGTCGACCACCCCACCTTTTGCTATCATGATCCAAGAGTCCAGTAGCATGCGGAGACACCTTACGGTTTTCCGTACCTCGTCATTTGGAGACCCCAAGTTTGATTGACAAACAGAGGCCAATGTGGTCATTCGCACCCTTTCCGGAGATGTCAGCATCTTCTGGTAGAGACTATATTAGTCTCACACATCACAAAAGCAAAAACTACATAGGTCTAAGTTCCTCATCACAAATTGAGGATATGTAGGAGCAAAAGCCTTGCTTTTGTCGACCGCCCCACCTTTTGCTATCGTGACCCGTGATGTCCGATGACATGTGGAGATACACAAGTGGTTATCTGCACAAACGATTTTTGTTAATCCTAACCCGTGAAGTTAGGTGGCAGACGAATATACCCAAATGGTTATCTATATAAACACTCTTTTGCTATCCGTCAAACTCAGAGTCCGATAGCATGCAGAGACTAACGTCATCCTCTGCACCCTTTGTCAATTAGGGGCAAGCAAACCCGTTGACACGCCGAGACTTACGTCGTCTTTTGCACCTTTGTCATCCTGACCCATGAAGTTAGGTGACATGCGGAGATACCCAAGCAGTTATTCGTACAAACGGTTTCTGTTAATCCTGACCCGTGAAGTCAGGGGACATGCGGAGATACCCAAGTGGTTATCCCCACAAACAATTTCTGTTAATCCTAACCCGTGAAGTTAGGTGGCAGGCGAAGATACCCAAGTGGTTATCCGTATAAACACTCTTTCGCTATCCGTCAGACTCAGAGTCCGATAGCATACAGAGACTAAGTCGTCTTCTACACCCTTTGTCAATCAGGGGCAAGCAAACCCGTTGACACGCGGAGACTTACGTCGTCTTCTGCACCTTTGTCATCCTAACCAGTGAAGTCAGGTGACATGTGGAGATACCCAACGGTTATCCGTACAAACGGTTTCTGTTAATGCTGACCCGTGAAGTCAGGTGACATGTGGAGATACCCAAGTGGTTATCCGCACAAACGATTTCTGTTAATCCTAACCCGTGAAGTTAGGTGGCAGACGAATATACCCAAGTGGTTATCTGTATAAACACTCTTTCGCTATCCGTCAAACTCAGAGTCCGGTAGCATGCAGAGACTAACGTCGTCTTCTGCACCCTTTGTCAATCAGGGGCAAGCAAACCTGTTGACACTCAGAGACTTACGTCGTTTTCTGCACCTTTGTCATCCTGACCCGTGAAGTCAGGTGACATACGAAGATACCCAAGTGATTATCCATACAAATGGTTTCTATCATCCTGACCAATGAAGTCAAGTGACATGTGGAGATACCCAAGTGGTTATCCGCACAAACGATTTCTGTTGGTCATAACCCGTGAAGTTAGGTGGCAGGCGAAGATACCCATGTGGTTATCCGTATAAACACTCTTTCGCTATCCGTCAGACTCAGAGTCCGATAGCGTGCAGAGACTAACGTCCTCTTCTGCACCCTTTGTCAATCAGGGGCAAGCAAACCCGTTAACACGCGGAGACTTACGTCTTCTTCTGTGCCTTTGTCATCCTGACCCGTGTAGTCAGGTGACATACGGAGATACCCAAGCGGTTATTCATACAAACGGTTTTTGTCATCCTGACCCGTGAAGTTAGGTGACATACGGAGATACCCAAGTGGTTATCCATACAAATGGTTTCTGTCATCCTGACCCATGAAGTCAGGTGACATGCAGAGATACCCAAGCGATTATCCGTACAAACGGTTTCTATCATCCTGACCCATGAAGTCAGGTGACATACGGAGATGCCCAAGTGGTTATCCGCACAAACGATTTCTGTTAACCCTGACCCGGGAAGTCAGGTGGCAGGCGGGGGTACCGTATGGTTATCCGTACCTTTCGTCAACCAGGGACAAACGAGCCCGTTGACACGCAGAGACTAACGTAGTCTTCTACACCATTCGTCATCCAGGGACAATGAGTCGGGTGGCAGGCGGAGATACCTTATGGTCGTCCACACCTTTCGTCAACCGAGGCGAATGAGTTCGATGGTATCAGGATGATGTTGGTCATCCGATTCTGATTATTATCAAAATTTTTGCAGGTTTTTACTCTCTTCGTCCAGAGACATTCAAGCCCGACGACGCACGAGATTCTTCTCTGCTGGGCGGGGACGATCGAGTTCGATAGCAGGTGGAAACGTCGTGGTTATCCCATTCTATCGCTTTCAAGACACTGAAGTTTTGCTGACACTCCTGATGCCTTTTCTTTTTTCCTGAATGACAGGTTCCACTGGTTGGTAGGAGTCTTTTCTCAATGGCCTTTTAGCGGGCAAACGTGTCTCACCTCTTGGCGAAAAAGGTGTGAAACCAACCATACATAGAGGGCCGGTGTACAGCAAATGATCCTTGCATTGTTCTTCTCACATCTTCGGTCGAATGTGTCATATAGATCAGCTAAGATAGCGACAACCGGGCTTTCCTTACGGTTGTAAAAGGCGAGAAAAGCATCAATCGCTGCCCGGTCCACCAACCCATCCACATTTGGAAAGAGGACCACCCTGAAGATCAAGAGTGTCAGGACGTCCATGAACGGGGCCCATTCGTCTTGACTTGCCAAGGTTCTCACCTTTGCTTCCAAACATTTCCTTGGTACTCCAACCACCCCATTTTCGACTTGCTTTCCGTGGTCCAATTCCTGTGTCGAGATTCTGACTAGTTTGGAAATTCTAGCCAAGGAGGGATAGAAGCCTAAGAAAAGATACGGTTTCCTTCCTCCCAGAGGGCATCCCAGGATCTCTTCAAACTCTTCCATCGTGGGTGTTAACTGGAAGTCCCCAAAGGTGAAGCACCTCAAAGACTGGTCATAATATTGGGCGAGGGAGGCAATGGCCTCTGTGGAGACCTCCACCATGGTTAGGTCCCAGATCTTACCATAGGCTTTGCAAAAGGCTTGTCGCTGGAGTTGACCCATCAACTGTCCTAACTCTTTCAGACTGGCGACTCCTAGGCTCTTGATCTTGACCTGATAGAACCTCTTTTTAAGCCAAGGCGCCTGACTCGATCCCATGTGTCATACCCTAATTTCATCCGGGGACCATTGTTTGTCGGCATGCAACCTTCGTTTGACCACCCCAAAATGTTTAACACCATCGTTGTGGAATCTGTAAAGTTCCGAGATGTTTCGAGAAGAAACCGGTCAAAAACACGAAAATAGGAGTGTATTTAGCAAAGTGGGGTGTGTGTAAATAAACTGTTACACTCTAATTTCATCTGAGGACCATTGTTGATCGCTTCGGAAGGCTTAACACTCATCGCAGTGGAATCCATAAAGTTTCGTGAGATTTCGAAATGAAAAAAAACACAAAATTTTGGGGTGAACTTTATCAAGATAGGGGTGTAGATAGAAATTCGAATCTAGGCCCTTCCAAAACATTTTGGAAGTTGGGTTGATTAAGGAGGAAGCAACTGGGCGGCAAGCTCCTCCACGTTGTTGAAAAATGGTTTTCGGAGCTTCCGTGGCTTTCGTACTGCTTCCGTAAAATTTCTGAAAACCTTGGGTAAGCATATTTCACTTAACATTGGTGAAAGGGAAGAGAAAAAAAGATGAAAATCAAATTTGAAACACTTCCGTAACTTTTCCGTAAAGTACGAAAAATGGGGGTGAACTTAGTAATTGGGGTGCACTTAGAAATCTTCCTCAAGAAGCCTCTGGGCGGCAAGCACCTCCCTTTTTCCCTATAAATAGGGGAGGTGGGCTGTTTCAAAATATTCTGGACCCCTTGGCTATGCATTTCGGCTGTTTTGGGTGAAAAAATGTGTTTTCATGAAGAAAATCCAAGTTGAGGTGCTTCCGTAACGCTTCCGTAAGCGATTTTGTGGAAATTCTTCATTGTTCTTCATCGTTCTTCACCGTTCTTCGTCATTCTTCAGTCCTCAATGTGTAAGTTCCCAAAATCGAATCTTTCAATTCATTCTATGCACCCTTAGTGGTCCCTACTTGTTTTGTGTACTTTCACTTTAGTTTTGCTTACTTTCAGTTTTCTTTTCTTCTGCTTTAACGAGCTTTTAACCATTTATTTAAGCCGTTTTTTCACCTAATAAATGATAAAATGAATTTAACCGATCATTTGTGTTGTAATCTCGTTTAATCATTGTTAAAGAAAAATCTAACTGATCGTTCATGTTGTAACCTCGGTTAAACCAAAAAAAGCAAAATAATAATAAAATAATCAAAATATCTTGAAAAAATAATAATAAAATAATCAAAATATCTTTGAATAAAATAATCAAAAAAATCAATCGGACGTTTTTCTTTGGAAGTTTCTTTGAATGAATTGACTAATAACCAAAGTGAAACTAAGACTAAAATCAACTCACAAATCAAGCTTCGTCCGCAAAAGTCACTCAAACCCGTTTTAAGGTCCAATGCCTTAAACAGTCCTCTTTGCTTTTATCGGTTAACATAGACCGTTCAAAAGCTTAAAATCAACACATAACTTTACCGCTTTTGCAAGAACTACGTAGGTCTGATTTCCTCATTACAATTAAGGATACGTAGGAGCAAAAGCCCCGCTTTTGTCGACCACCCCAAGAGATCGTTAATGGTCCAACGCCTTAACGTTTCTCTCCTTTCAAAATCAAAAGATCGTTTAATGGTCCAACGCCTTAAATGACCTTTTGTTCGGTTAAAATATATCTCGCGAAAAAAGATAAAAACAACTTAACCAACGTTTAGTTCTAAAAGAACTACATAGGTCTGATTTCCTCGTCGCAATTGAGGATACGTAGGAGCGAGGGAAACACCCCTGTCGACCACAAAAAGATAAAAAAAAAACAAAAAACATAAAAAGCATAAAAACACAAAAAGACATAAAAAAGGGAAAATAAAACATTTTGAAGTCATATTTGCACACTTGATTAAAGGCTGTCGTCCCTTGTGACGGACGCGTGGGGTGTTAATACCTTCCCCGTGTGTAAAAACAATTCCTGAACCTTTCATGATTAAAGTTCGTAGACCACACATTTTTCGGTTTTTCTGACGTTTTCCTTGAATAAACGTTGGTGGCGACTCCGTGCATTTTCCTCCCATGGAAGACGCACCCGTGAGCCCCGCGTCCCCCTCCCACCAAAGGGTAGGTTGCGACACCATGTTTTACTGAAGTGAAAAAAAAAACTTGTGCGAATCAAGACTCCGACATCTATCACAGGTAAAATGGATGAAGGCATGAAGAAATGCTTATGGCACAGATGCATTTTACGGACACGAGAGCCCGGGAGATCATCTTTTTCTTAAATACAGCATTTGGGCAGCACAGCGCCCGATGCATGCATTTAAGAAGGTGACACGGACCTTCCGACTTCTCGTGACCAAATGAGGGGATCAAAATGCAACCCGTGCATGATGACATGATGCAGATGTGAAAAATGGTAACAAGGAGATATACACAGCATGCCAATATACAAAAATAAACATACAACGAAAGGTGTATATGTCATTTTAAGTTTATGTGCATGGTAGTGTTTAACAGGCACGTAGCGTGTTCACTTCGTGCCCCTATTTTAGGGACCTAAACGGGAGGAACTAAAAGGTTTTTTAGTGATAATTCCCAAGGTGGTCACATCTCTCTTGACGGTTTCTAGAGGTATCATCCCCTTCGACAAACATATTGCGACAGTAGGGACTACCAGCAACAATATGTTATCAAAGAGAAAAACTCTAAATGAGGGTTCACTGTTATCAAGCAAGTCGGAGACCCAGCATGACCATAGATTCACCTCCACTCCTTATGTTCCCATGGACCCGGGTATAGGGCCCCTTTTCAACTCACTGTGTGTGCAAAAAGGTGTTGGTTTTTGTGTGCATCAAATGAATAAATATCTATCTCATGCATACATTAAAAAGCACACTAAAAGCATCAAAGAGTTATATACAAGGACATAAGAGAAAATAATGGAAAACAAACAAAAGAGAAGTCATGGTAAGGAATGCACATAGATAAAAAAAAGGCCTAACTCTCTTAAAACAGTCCCCAGTGGAGTCGCCAACTGTCGCAACCTACCCTTCGGCGGGAGGGCGACGCGAGACTCACGGGTGCATCTTCCAAGGGAGGAAAATGTGCGGAGTCGCCACCAACGTTTATTTGAGGAAAACGTCGAAAAAATCAAAAAGGTGTGGTCTACGAGCTTTAATCATGAAAGGTTCGGGAGTTGTTTTTATGCACGGGGAAGCTATTAGCACCCCTTGTGTCCATCACAAGGGACGACAACCTTTAATCAAGTGTGCAAATATGACTTCAAAATGTTTTATTTTCCCTTTTTTTATGTCTTGTTGTGTTTTTATGCTTTTTATGTTTTTAATTTTGGTGTGGTCAACAAGGGTATTTCCCTCGCTCCTATGTATCCTCAATTGTGATGAGGAAATTAGACCTACGTAGTTCTTTCGGAACTAAACGCTGGTTAAGTTGTTTTTATCTTTTTTCCGCAAGATAGATTTTGATTGAACAAAGGTCGTTTAAGGTGTTGGACCATTTAAACGATCTTTTGATTTCGGAAGGAGAGAAACGTTAAGGAGTTGGACCATTAACGATCTCTTGAGGTGGTTGACAAAAGCGGTAAAGTTACATATTGATTTTATGCTTTAGAATGGTCCATGTCAACCGATAAGAGCAAAGAGGACCATTTAAGGCGTTGGACCTGAAAACGGTTTTTAGTGATTATCGTGGACAAAGCTTGATTTGTGAGTTGATTTTAGCTTTAGTTTCACCTTGGTTATTAGTCAATTCATTCAAGGAAATTTTCAAAAATAAAAAAAACGTCCGATTGATTATTTTATTATTATTATTCCTTTTTTTTATTTAATCGAGTTTGCAGTGTGAACGATCGGTTGGATTTTATTTTAACAATGATTAAATGAGATTACAACGCGAATGATCGGTTGAAATTCATTTTATCATTTATTAGGCGAGATAACGACTTAAATAAACGGTTAAAGCACATCAAAAAGGGTACGGAAAATAAACGTAATGAAAGTAAAAGTACACAAAACAAGTAGGGACCACTAAGGGTGCATAGAATGAATTGAAAGATTCGATTTCAGGAACTTACCAGTTGAAGACCGAAGAACGAACGAAGAACGATGAAGAACGGTGAAGAATCTCCACGAAATCGCTTACGGAAACTTCTCGAAAGCGTTACGGAAGCACCTCAGCTTGGATTTTTTTCACAGAAACAATTTTTGTCACTAATTTCGAGAGATTTCTTAATATCAGAAGGGCTGAACATTTTTGCTTTGCCCTCTTTCCCCTATTTATAGGAGAAAAGAGGGAGGTGGTTGCTGCCCAGCTCGCCCATGCAAGCTCAACTCGCCCAGGCGAGCAGGATTACACCGCCTTCTTTTGGAACCTCAGGAAGGCTCAAGTGGGCCTGGTTGCTATTTGCACCCTCCCTTTTCACTAAATACACCCCCCTTTTGTGTTTTTTAATTGATTTATTTCCGAAACATTGCGGAACTTTACGAATTACGTAACGACACCTATTTTATTTCTGGAATGTTGCAAAACCTTACGGATTACGCAACAATGCTCGTTTTCCTTCTAGAATGTTGTGAAACCTTAGGGATTACGCAACAATGCTTGTTTCGAGGGTTCCGAAGGGTGCAAACAAGGTTCAAGGACCGACTGCAAGTACTCCCGGATGAAATTAGGGTATGCTGTAGCCTAAATTACTAAACCCTCGATCCCTCGTCAGGCTGAATATCCATGCTTCGTCCGCAAATCCCTCATGTAAGACTAGACTTAGCTCAAATAGCTTACTAAAGTTTAGCCTAATTTAGCCTAAGCTTCGTCCGTAGATCCCTCATGTAAGATTGGGCCTAAACTAAACAGCATTATTGTAACAGCATAATTAAAACCAAAACTTAACCCGCAAATCCCTCATGTAAGGCTAAGTTTCAATCCTGCTTCAATCAAGTTCTAAGGCAATAGTACATTTTCCAATGCTAAAGTCACCTAACTATGCACACAAATGGGTGATCAGACCAAAAGCATACAAACATTAAGCATTGAGGGAAGCATTGAACACAGAAAACATAATCAATTAGATATTAGGTATTTACATCAGTTGTTCATTAGAAATCCCCAACTAGGGTGTTTAACCAACCATTACAAAGAAACCCTAACAATAAATGAGATTAAAAGTAGAGAATGATAGTTCCTTACACAAGAAGAGGGATTCCTCCTCCTCTTCTCAGCATCTCACACTCACTCTCTACTCAATAATCTCTCAAGACAAAACCTAGGCTTCAATGCACAAGTTGCTCCTATTTTCTGCTTCTAGGGCTGTTTTCCCCAAATAGGCCTATGGCTGCTCTAGAATTCTGTGCCTTGGTCGTCTGTAAAAGCTTTCATAAAAGTTTCATAAAGGTGGTGAAAGCTCTACCCTAATTCTACGCAAGACAGGCTTTAAATAGGCTCTGAAATTGCGACACTGCACTTAGTGCGAGTAAGTGAAATTGGGTTTAGCACCAATCTCGAGCTTAGTTTGGCTGAAGGCACCTACTGCGCTTAGCGCATTGATCTCGTGCTTAGCACGCGGCATTGATGTTGATGCTCTGCCAGATTCTCCTTAGCACTAAGCGCGTTGAAGCAACGCTTAGCAGTGGATATGCACTTAGCCCAACTGCTGCTTTTTGCAATTCAAAACTTAGCCTCTTTTTCACCTAAAAATGCACAAATTTCATCATTAAATTTGATGGAAATGTTCTAGAGACAGCGTTAACCATAAAACAAGATTTATTTACCAAATTTACTTCAAAATGACCATAAATTGGGGAACTATACAAGCTTTGGAAAATGATTTCTATACAAAAGTTAGTCATATAAAACGACTAACAATGAACCTTTCCTTAAAACATGTGCTTTGTTTGACTCCATAATCCAAGGAATAGCAATTTTGATCGCCAATACTTTGACAACATATCCAAGAGATGAATGACTAGAGCATACTTATGTTATGCATGGCAAAAGATTGCATAAATAAAGAAGAAGTCATGATAAAAAAAAAAGATTGCACACTGACTGAATGGCCTAACTCTCTAACAAGTCCCTTGTGGAGTCACCAACTCTTGCAAACTATCCTTCGACAGGAGGGCAAAATGGCCAAGAGAGATGGGCCAGAGCGTATGCCTCGAAGGGAGAAAATACGTGGAGTCACCACCAATGTTTATTCAAGGAAAACACTAGAAAAACCAAAAAAGATGATGGTCTGCAGATTTTGAAAATGTGGGTTTGGGAGTTGTTTACGCACGGGTAAGGTATTAGCACCCCCACGCGCCCATCACAAGGGACAGCAGCCTTTAATCGATTGTGCAAAACATGACTTCAAGTTTGAAAGGCAGAGAGAATCGTTAAGGCGTTGGATCTTGAAACGATTTTCTCAAGTTTGAAAGGCGGAGAAAATCATTAAGGCGTTGGACCTTGAAATGATCTCTTGATTTTTTATTAAATGAAGAAGTTTATGAGTTGGTTTTATTTTGGCTTTTTTTGTTTATTTTTTTATTAACCTTAATCCCTTAAAGATAAGTTGTGGCACTAACGATCGGTTAAAACTTACTTTACAAAAGAAAAACGATTATCGATGATAGGAGAAGGAGATGAAGATGCATAAAACAATAAAGAGGACCCCTAGGGGTCCATGAATCATGTTCAAATTCTTAAAAGCAAACACTAACCGGATGAAGAACGAAGAACAACCAAAGAACAATGTAGAAATCGATTGCAGTCGCGCGGCGGCAATTTTGCTCTTTTTTCTCTTCTTCCTTCTTCTTTTCTCTTCTTTCTATCAATTTTGGACCTCTGGATCTTAGAACCTCTTTTTCAGCCTCTCTTCACGCTTATTTATAGAAAAACAAAGCATTTGGGGTCATGACAGCTCGCCCAAGCGAGCTATTACTTCATCTTGAAGCAACCTTGCTAGCCCAAGCGAGCCGATTACTTCACCATGAATTTATTGGGTGGCCCAAGCAAGCCAGAGGCTAGCCTGGGTGAGCTAGGGGTCAGAAAAAGTGTAAAAATGACCTTTTTGCCCTCCCTTTTGAGTATTTTTCGTATTCTTTTCTAAAATGTTAGAAAACCTTTCAGATTGCACGGCAACTGGTGTCAAGCAACTCAATTTGGCTAGCAAGAATTAAAATGTTAGCAAATGAAGGTCCCTTAACGAAATTAGGGTATGACAATAATGCACCAGAGGACCAGCATAAGACCACATTCACCTATCCATTTGGCACCTTTGCCTACACCAAGATGCCTTTTAGCCTATGAAATGCTCCTTGCACCTTCCAAAGGTGCATGGTGAGTAACTTTTTTTATTTATTAGAGAGTTGCATGGAGGTGTTTATGGATGATTTAACTATTTATGGTTCTTCCTTTTATCCAAGTTTGGATAGCCTTTCTAGAGTTATTGGTTGATGCATTAAGACTAACCTTGTTCTTAACTTTGGAAAATATGTGTAGTCTATCAATTCTTTGCGACAAAACATCCACAAGTGCGTAATTGGCTGCATGATGGGAGAGGTGGTAAGCCTCCTCCTCAGCTCCCCAAATGCCTCTCTACAAGGCTGGTCGAGCACAAAATGTACGTCCTTATGAAAAAGCCAGGACAATGGCACACAAATCTTGCTAAAATCCTGAATGAATCTCCTGTAAAAACCTACATGTCCAACAAAAAAATACATCCCGCACAGAAGCGAGGTAAAGAAGTGAAGTAGTAACGTCAATCGTGGCCTTATTGACCTCAATACCTCTACTAGAGATCAAATGTTGTAAGACTATACCATCATGGATGCAACCCAAGTCAACTACACCACCACCAAAAAGGAGCTTTAAGCTATTGTTTTTGCATTAGATAAATTCAGATATTATTTGCTTTGCTCCTATACTACTGTTTATACTGACCATGTAGCCTTGAGGTACCTACTGAAGAAGCTTGATGCTAAACCCAGATTGATAAGGTGAATGCTTCTTCTTCAGGAGTTTGATATTGAGTTCAGAGACAGGAGTGGTGTAGAAAACATGGTGGCTCATCATTTGAGTAGGATTAAGGAGCCTGTTGATTCCCTCCCTATTAGGGATAACTTCCCTGATGAGCATTTGATGCAGTTGCATTCATCGCATGTCACACCTTGGTTTTTTGATATTGTGAATTTCATTGTTGCATTTGTTGTCCCACCGCATGCATCTAGGTCTCAAATAGATAAACTTAAGAGTGATGCCAAATGCTATGTGTGGGATGATCCTTTTTTGTGGAGGTTTGGTAGTGACCAAGTGTTTTGCAGGTGTGTGCCTGATCATGAGATTCATTTTGTTCTATAGTTTTGTCATGGCACACCTATCGGCGGTCATTTTGGTCCTCTACAAACTGCTAAAAGGATCTTAGACTGCAGGTTCTATTGGCCTGTCATTTTTAGAGATGCTTATCATTTTTCCACTACATGTGAGCAATGTCAGAGAGCGGGAGGGACCATTTCACATAGGCATGAGATGCCCAAGCAGCCCATTATTTTTTGTGAGATTTTTTATGTTTGGGGTATTGATTTTATGGATCTTTTTCCTGTTTCTCATGGTTTTTCATATATCTTACTTGTTGTTGATTATGTTTCCAGGTGGGTTAAAGCCAAGGCCACCAGAACTAATGGTTCTAAAGTTGTTATGCATTTTGTAAGATCTAACTTTTTTTGCAAGTTTGGTATGCCTAGAGCCATTATCAATGACCAAGGGAGCCACTTCTGTAGCAGGTCATTGGCTTCCTTGCTCCATAAGTATGGGGTTGTGCATAGAGTTGTTACAGCTTCTCATCCCTAAACTAATGGGCAAGCAGGGGTTTTTAATAGAGAGATCAAGTAACTGTTGTAGAAGGTAGTGCAGCCTAACAAGAAGGATCGGAGCAAACTACTTAAGGATGTTCTGTGGGACCACAGTATCGCTTACTAAACACCTTTGGGGATGTCTCCCTAGAGGATGGTTTTTGGTAAGGCATGCCACCTTCCGGTGGAGATTGAGCACCGTGCATATTGGGCGGTGAAAAGTTGTAACATGGAATTTGATGAAGTGGGTATTGTTAGTCAATGAATACGACTAATTTTTGTGTAAGAAACCTATGTAAATTGTATCAAACTCCTCCAATTTATGGTTATTTTGTAGTTTTGTAATTACTTTATGTTAAAGATAGGTAATAAATAATTAGTACTCCCATTTTATGTATTTAATAATCATTTCCTCTCAGTTTCAGGTTAATTAGGCAAGTTTGTGAAGTGCTGATTTTGATTTGCTCGCTAAGCCAATCTGCCGGCTCAGTGAGCCATCCGCTGAGCGCAACACTCCTTTGGCAGAGCGCGAGGAAAAATTTGAAAGAAGGATGAGTTGTGCATGTTCGATGTGCAAGGTGTCATCCCGCTAAGCGCACCGCTTGAGTCCATCCACTGAGCGAGAAGACGTGCACTAAGCCGAAATTCACTAATGCGCGCTAAGAGGTCCAGATTCGCGCTAAGCACACAAGCACCAACAAGGCCACCTATTTAAGCCTGAAATCAGAAATGGAGAGGGAGTTTGGGCAATTCTCGAAGCTTTTTCATGTTCAAAGATTTCTAGAGAGAGAAAGGTCCAAGTTTCAGAGAGTTTTGAGAGCTTTTATTGTGCGAAGAATGGCAGAGAACTAGAGCATGAAGAGGAAGTCATCCTGAGAGCATGAGATGAGTCTGTGAGTGATTGTGAGGTTCTAGAGGTGGAGGAGACATCCCCACTACTTGTATTTCTTCAATCCTTCATTTTTCTCTTCTTTTTGTTGTAAAGGAAGCTTCCCAGATATGGAGAGCTAAATCCTCTATTGGTTCTTCCTTGTAGGTACTTGATGTTAATACCTATATATCTATTTAATGATGTTTTATGTGTTCTCTGTGCTATCAATACGTCATTTCAATGTGTTTTTGCCTTGATCATGTAGATACATGCTTTGATAGGATCATTCAACAATGGAAGCTGGTTTGATTCTTAGAACTTGATAGGACGGGGCTAGTTTATCGTATTATCAAGAGGGATCGGGGTATGGTAACCTAATTGTTTGTATGTTTGTCTTAATGCGGTTTTGGTTGAGTTTAGTCCAACAAGAGGAATCTGAGGATGATGCTTGATTAGGATTAGGCTAGACTATCACGAGGAATCGGGGTTTAGCATTTCAGGAGACACCATAGAACACATGAGCATTGTTAAGTAGAGAATATCCTTATAACATCATGCACCTAATAGGAAGACCAACATGTTGTCTACTTGTCTTTACACATCATCACTTACATGATTTTCCTTTTAATAGTTAGTTTACATACCTGTTCATAGTCCACACATATCTTTTCAGACTAGACACCTATTCACTGAATATAGCTTTACCAAGTAACACAAGTTCCCTGAGAGTTCGATACTCGGTTCTTACAGTTTTATACTACTTGCGTGATCCGGTGCACTTTCCAGGTTTGAACAAGTTATTGGCATCGTTGCCAAGGAACTTTTTTCTATTTGGAAAGTGAGTTCAGTCCTAGGTGGCTATTCTTTATTCTTTGATAAACTATGAATATTTACTTTCGATTCATATATGTTTTCCTCTTGAACTGGATAACCAATGTTGTTATTAGTGTTTTATATGCATAGATCTCCCACAAGCAATTTAGTTCCTCTGGACTTGGAGATTGAAGCTATGTTAAGAAGGAACAGAGCCGAGAGGAGAAGAAAATTACTGCAAGACAGGACAGTAGCGTCCATTCTTAAGGAAGAAACTCATTTTTCTAATTCTACATCATCTGACTCACCATCATCAAGGGAATTCGTGACCTATTCACCAGAAGTCGTTTCAATGGCTGATGAACACCAGTAAAGAGTTACCCTTGAGGACTATTCAAGTTGTTCAGTGCCACAATTCTTTATCAGCATTGCACGTCCTGAAGTGCAAGCTCACAACATAAACTACCCTCATTCTTTGATTCCTTTAATACAAGGGAACTTATTCCAAGGATTACCAAATGAGGACCCCTATGTTCATTTGGCGACATTCATTGAAATTTGTAACACTGTAAAGATTGCAGGCGTGCCAGATGAAGCCTAATGACTCAGTCTATTTTTATTTTCCCTGGAAGGAGAAGCCAAGAGGTGGCTCCATTCATTTAAGGGTAATAGTCTGAAAACCTGGGAAGAAGTTGTTGAAAAGTTTCTGAAGAAATATTTCCCAGAGTCAAAGACTACGGAAGGGAAAGCTGCAATCTCTTCATTTCATCAGTTCCCTGACGAGTCCTTGAGAGAAGCGTTGGAGAGGTTTAGAGGTTTATTGAGAAAGACTCCCACCCATGGGTTCTTTGAGCCAATTCAATTGAATATGTTTATAGATGGGCTGAGACCACAAACCAAGCAACTGCTAGATGCTTCAGTAGGGGGAAAAATAAAGCTGAAAACCCCTGAAGTGGCAACTGAGCTAATTGAGAATATGTTAGTTAGCAATCATGCCATTTTGTGCGATAGAGTTCATCAACCCACAAAGAAAAGCTTGTTAGAACTATCATCACATGACACTTTATTGGCACAGAATAAGTTGCTTTCTAGGCAACTTGAGATTTTAACAGAAACACTTGGTAAGTTGCCAACGAAACTGTCTATTGGTCAACCTACACATTCTTCTGTTTTGCAGGTTACAGGTTGTACCATCTGTGGTGAGGCTCATGAAATAGGCCAATGTATTCCCATTGAAGAAAACACTCAAGAAGTTCACTATATGGGAAATCAACAGAGACAAGGATATACTCAAGGAGGATTCTCAAGCTTCCAGCAGGGTCCTTATAACCAACAAGGACAGTGGAGATCACACCCTGGCAATCAATTCAACAAGGACCAGGGTGGACCTTCCAACAGGCCAATTCAACAAGGGCCTAACATCTTTCAGAGGACTACTAAGCTGGAGGAGACTTTGACTCAGTTTATGCAGGTAATAATGTCAAATCATAAAAGCACTGAGTCAACACTAAAAAACCTTGAGGTCTAGGTGGGACAACTGGCCAAGCAGATAGCTGACAAGTCATCCAATAGTTTTGTGGTGAATATAGAAAAGAATCCCAAGGAGGAATGCAAAGCTGTGATGACAAGGAATAAGAGGTTTATGGAGGCGTAGGATGAGTATAGTGTTGTATCCAAGAAGAAAGCTGCTGAAAAGAAATGTACTGATGAAAAGAAAGATGATGTGAGAGGTGAAAGCAATCAGGAAAAAGAAAAACAAATAATAGTGAAGAAAAAAGAATTAAATGACCAAGAAAAAGAAAAAGAAAATGAAAAATATGAAAAAAATAAGAATGAAGAGAGGAGTAGAAGTGAATAAGCTAGAGAGAAGAAAAGAGAAAAAGCTGTGAATGAAGGTTCGGAAGTACCATATCCCGTGGTACCTTCCAAGAAGGAGAAGAAGCGTCATTTGGCGAGATTCTTAGATATTTTCAACAAACTGGAAATAACCATGCCCTTCGAAGAAGCTTTACAACAAATGCCACTTTACTCCAAGTTTTAAAAGGATATGTTAACAAGGACACACAAGTATATTCACCAGGAAAACATTGTTGTGGAAGGAAATTGTAGTGTTGTGATTCAAAAGATCCTTCCACCCAAGCATAAAGACCCTGGGAGTGTAACCATTCCTTGTTCAATTGGAGAAGTCACTATGGAAAGGCACTTATTGATCTGGGAGCTAGTATTACCATAATGCCACTCTCCATGTGCAGAAGGTTGGGAGAGTTGGAGATCATGCCCACTAGGATGACTTTACAACTTGTTGACCGCTCTATTACCAGACCATATGGAGTAACTGAAGATGTGCTGGTCAGAGTAAAATATTTTATCTTCCTGGCAGACTTTGTGGTAATGGATATCTGTGAAGATAATGACATTCATGTAATATTGGGAAGGCCATTCATGTTAACTGCAAGCTGCATAGTTGATATGGGGAGAAAGAAGTTGGAGTTGGACTTTGAAGATTAGAAAATTGATTTTGATTTATTTGTTGAAGACAAGTCTGCTCTAGAAAAAAATGTTTGCTTACAGGTAATGGAAGTGGGTAAGGAGGTTCCAGAAGTACGAACCAAAACATGAACACCCATTGAGGTAAAAGTGTCAAGCTAATGACGTTAAAGAAGCACTTCCTGGGAGGCAACCCAGTTCTAATTTCCGCTAATTTCTGCTTTTCTTTTCTTTTATGTATTGTATAATGTGGAACTTTCTTCATAATCATTACATTGGGGTATATTAACTTATTTTGAAGGATAAATATAAGGGTTTCAATTTCTTGAGGAAGGGTCTGAAAATTAACTTAGAATTTTTTTTTTCTGAAAAACAGTCCTTTCGCTAAGCGCAAGCCTCGCGCTAAGCGCATCTTTTGTCATGCGCTAGACACCTATTCACTGAATATAGCTTTACCAAGTAACACAAGTTCCCTGAGAGTTCGATACTCGGTTCTTACCGTTTTATACTACTTACGCGATCCAGTGCACTTGACAGGTTCGAACAGGTATGGAAAGGAAGCTTTAATTACAAGAACTTGAGGAGATTCGCTTAAAATCCTATGAGAAATCTAAGATTTACAAGGAGAAAGTGAAGAGGTTTCATGACTCTAGGATTCTTAGGAAGGAGTTCCATATTAGCCAAAAAGTGTTCTTGTTTAATTCTTACCTCAAGCTTATTTTTGGTAAACTTCGATCTAGATGGGATTGTCCTTTTGTTATTACTAATTTTTTTTCCCAGGTGCAGTTGAAATTAAAAATGAAGTTACCAGCAAGGTCTTCAAAGTGAACGGTCGCCAACTCAAGCTTTTTCATGAGAGCCCCCAAGTGGAGGAGGAATTTGTTGCAGACCTCTCTTTGATCTTGCCAATTTTATGTGATGATGTGCCTTGAATGGCACTTGAGGAGTTTTCTTCCCTTTTCTTTTACATGTTGTCTCTTTGTTTGCATTTCATTACATGTCTCTTTGTTTTTTGTTTTCTCTGTTTTTTTTTTCTGTTTTACTGTTTTTGTTGTTATTTTTGTTCTGTATTTTGCTTCAATTTTTGTGTCTGTATCTGTTTCCTATTTGTGTTTAGTTTTATTTTGTTCTGTCTATTTTTTTGTATCTATATGATGTTTCTATTTTGTTGTATTTGTTTGGTTTTGTTGTTTTACTTTTTTACATATAAAAAATAATACAGATTTTACAGTTGTTGTTTTCTAATGTTTTTGTTGAATTTAGGCACTTTCTCATGTTTTTCCTAGGATTTCTAACTTGTATAAATTGTAAGAGATGTATCCTTTTTAGTTGAAAGGTCCCATGCTTGATGTGAACCATTGTGGCAATTGTGGAAGTGATAAGTAGGCTAGGAAATTTTGAGGTGGATCATGTGGGATAGAATTATGCCTTGTGAGTTTTTGGGATTTTGTGAATTGATTGCATTATTCCATTCATGCTCTTTCATGTGTGATCTCACCCTTGTGCTAGACTACTCTAGGTTTTTCCTTGTTTCTCTTGTCATTCCTTATTGCACATGCATTGATTGATATGATTTAGGCTTTCTTTCTTTTAGTCACTAACCAAATAAGCCTACCTTGCATTGATATCCATTGTCACCCTCTTTGAGCCTTTAATGCCTTCTTTCATTTTGTTGCTCATTACAAGCCAAAAAGTGGAAAACCTTGTTGTCCTAAACTTTAGGGAGAAAAGGGGCCTTGGAATTGTTTTGGGAGTGGGCTTCAAACAAGTGTGGGTAATTTGTACTTTGTTTTACGAAAGTTCCTATGTTTTTGTCACCTCATTTTCTTGTGACTTGTTGAAATGAAAAAAAAATAGAGTACAAAAGAAAAAAAATGAAGAAAATCAAAAATGGAAACAATAAAAGAAAAGAGAAAAATGGGAGTATAAAAAGCATAAGAGAAAAAAAAATACAAACAAAGAGAAGAAAGAAAAGAATGAAAAAAAACATGTGTTGTGGTTCATTTTCATTCTTGTAAGTTCTTGTTCTTTTAATGTTGTTGTTCTCCACTTTGTTCTTTGTTTCTAACCCTCTTTTTACTTGTTGACTTACTCCCCATTGTCCCTCTTTCCCTTTAGTTTTAGCCTAAATATCCTTCTCATAGCCACCGTTACCTAATTCATATGTTACAAGCCAATAAAAGTCCTTTTGATCTTTTGATGCATGTGCATTTCAAGTTGAATGTATTAGAATCTTGTCAAAAATTTAGATGTGCTAGTTACATGTGGTTCTTGAGTGTAAACACAAACCCATACACATTTGGTAAGGTGAGTGTTGCTCTTTGAGAGATTTCTATCACCATGGTACATTCTTAATTTTGACTTGACTACTTGTCCACTTTACATTTTGTGATCATATGTTCATGGATTGCTTGTTACCTTGAGACCATTCTTCCACTTTCCATATCTCTCATTTTTGTGCATTGTTAGGATCCCTTAAAAAATGTGTGTGCCGTGTTCATACCTTTCTTTGTTGTGATTATGTTTTTTTGTTTGATTTCTTTTCTTAATCTTTCTTTTAGTTTTTCTAGGAGTGCAAAAGATAAAGCGTGGGGGAATTTGATTGAGCATTTGTACTTTAATATTTTTCTATTCTTCTTAGCTCAATTAACATCTCTTTGACCTTTATTTTCTCACCTTAACTAAGTTTTGGTCTAAGGCAAATGATTAAGCTTAATTGAGAATTGTAACTAAATTTCAGATTTTGTGCTTACTAGACCTATCTTCCTTTTGCAAGACCTAGAGGACACTACGAAACTCCAAATGGAACGTGTCAGTAATCCCTGGAATTCTTAGAAAAATATCTTCAATTTTATGACAAATAAGCTTTGGCCAATTTTGTCATTTCAAGGGTCAAATTGAGCTTGGAAGTTAGAGCCTTTGCACTAGAATAATGGGGTTACGAGTTAGGGCTTTGTTTTGTGTAATTAGTTTAATTAGGTAGATTAGGTGGTCCTAATCAAGGCCTGTCACTTCCTTCTAAGTAGTTAATCTATATATTAGTGGAAGTTATTTAGTTAGTTAGTTAGTTACTTCTTTTTGTAAAAAACAGAATTAGTTACTTGTTGTGCAAACTTTTTCTTTTCTCTCAATTGTTCTTCATTCTTCTTCCTCTTTTCACTTTTGTTTTACAATTTTATTGAACATAATTTCGTGGATTTTCCTTTGGTAATGATCATGGAGGGCTAAACAATTAATCAATCCAAGTATCCAGTCCTAGCAAGGATGAATTTGAGTTCTAGTTTAGTATTTCTAATCTTTGTGAATGCCCTTCTTTCTCTTCAATCCTATTTTCAATTTTCATGATTATGATTATGTTTAGGATTGAAAATGGATTAGGTTATGGATTCATTTCCTAATTTCAAAATTTAATCATAGATTGTTTGGATGATCTTCCAACATAATTTGCGAATTCAAAAACAATTTAGAGATTTATTCGATTGAACTTTTTCTAATGCATTTGACTAAAGTTTCACAT
Source organism: Glycine soja (assembly GCF_004193775.1). Classification (NCBI taxonomy): domain Eukaryota; kingdom Viridiplantae; phylum Streptophyta; class Magnoliopsida; order Fabales; family Fabaceae; genus Glycine; species Glycine soja. Next base: position 22,793,366 of record NC_041002.1, on the reverse strand, counting down.
TGAACATCATTCATAGTAACTAGGATAATTCAATTTGCGTTGGTTTGGTTAATTGGATTGATGCTATCAAACTTGTTTTGTATTCTATTTTTGTTTTTTTTTTCTATTTCTTCAACTTTGTTTTTGTATTTTCGCAATTTTTTACAATCACCTACAATTTGTTTGATGAAATTCTCCCCTTGTTTATAAGTGAATGAATGTAGGAACCAAATTAAATCATATTTCTTAGTTTGACCTAGGTTAATTTTGTATTGCAGATTCCTAGTTTTATTTGTTTTTGGAACGACTCAACATTCGTTATCACAAAGCCATTGATCCTCTTAAGTTGGATGAGCTGGAAAATGAGACTGTTATTATCTTATGTCAGTTGGAGATGTATTTTCCTCCTTCATTTTTTGACATCATGGTTCGTTTAATTGTTCATTTGGTGAGGGAAATTAAATGTTGTGGTCCCATTTATTTGCGGTGGATGTACCCGATTAAGCGATACATGAAGATCTTACAAGGGTATACAAAGAATCTACATCGTCCTAAAGCATCTATTGTTGAAAGGTACATTGCAGAATAAGCCATTGAGTTTTGTTCAGAGTACATTGGAAAGGTAAAATCTATTGGACTTACTAAGTCTTGGCATGATGAAAGAGTGGGAGGTAAGGGTTCAAGAGGACTGCATGTTATCACTCCAAGTCTAGAAGAATTGCAACAAGCTAATTTGTATATACTGAATAACAATAATGAAGTTCTTCCATACATAGTTCTTCTTTAGTCAAGGAAAGTAACCCAAAAATGACCAAGAATATGGTGTTGAAAAAGCATAACAAGACTTTCCTAAATTGGTTTAAAGATACAATCTTTAGTGACAATAATGCTTCTGAAACGTTAAAGAAGTTAACAGATAGGCCTAAAAGAAATGTTATAACTTGGAAAGGATATGATATCAATAAGTATTCATTCTATAAGAAATCACAAGAAGATGAGAGTACAATGCAAAACAATGGGGTTAGTCTAAGGGTTGAATCTCAACACTTTGCTATTGTACACGATGACAATCCTTGGGTAGCATCCATGCCTTACTTTGGAGTCATTGAAGAAATCCAAGAGCTTAATTATGTAAAATGCACACTCTGTGTTTTCAATTGTAAGTGGTTTGATAGCAATGTCGGTGTGTGAACCGATGATTTCGGATATACATTGGTAGATCTAAAGAAGTTTGCGTATCAGAATGAGCCTTTCATCATGGCAAAACAAGCTAAACATGTGTTTTATGTTCAAGATCCTTACGGTGAAAGGTGGTCAGTAGTTCTACACGGAAAAAAAATTGGTGCAAATGTTGAAGATGATGGTTCAATCATTGATTTCTCCACACAAATGCCGCCTAACACCAATGAAGAAGACGAAGTTGACAACGTCCATGCGAATCATAATGATCATGATGAATGAGAATTAATTAACATCGTATAATATAATTTTTTATATTTACTTGTTTTCATCATTCAATTACATAACTTAATATAGTTTTCAAACATTGTTTAATTAATGTTGTTTATTAACAAGCACATGGCTACACCACCCAACTCCCCCTCCTCCTCCTCCTGAGTCAGTAACACCTTCGTCGTCTACGTCGAAGAAGACAAAAAAAGCAACACGGCTCAGATCATTGGCTACTGGACCAATTAGGGTGGAGAGACCAGTGGTTCATATGGATCCTGCCATAAGGAAAGCCGATTATCCCCACAGAAAGAAATTAAGAACATATTGGGGATTGTCACTCGTGATAAGGTGGATGTTACATATGATAATTGGAAACAAGTCCTTGCAGCTCAAAAGGATTTGATCTAGGAGGATATTCAGGTATTTCAATTAAATGTTGATTGTTGTTGTAATTGGTTGTACTAAAAATAAATTGTAATTGACTAACTATAAAATGTATTTATTGTATCATAGGTTGAATTTGATATTCCTGAAGCATTTGATTTGAGGATGAAGAAAAAAATACTTTAGATCGTAGGATAGCAGTGCAAGAAGTTTAAGTTAGATTTGACCTCCAAATGGGCTCTAGTAGACGACAAGGAGGGCGAGGATGATAAAGTATGTTAAAAATATGACATAAGCAAGGAGAAGTGGAACCATGTTTGTCAAAGTCATAAAGACTCTTCATGGGAGGTTCATTGATTTTCCTTGTTTTAAACTTTATACTTACGCATTATTGTCAAGCATATTAAGTTAGGCTAATGTGTAATTGTTACAGGATGTTTGAAAGAAGGCGCATGCCATTCAGAAATAAAACATTACCCCTCATGTGTTGTCTCGTGGGGGTTATGATTATCTAGAAGAAAATTTGATGTAGGACAAGAAAAAGAAATGATTGGAGGAAGCAGCCCAATCCAGGAGCACTGGAACAATCGTTAAGCCTCCAACTCCCATTAGATGACATGTGAAGTGGAAGATGGCCCGCACGAAAAAATATGGTCAAATGACGTCTTATGTAACACCCTAAAATTCTAATAACTATAAATCAATGTTTAATGTATTTCCTATGTTATTTGAATATTTGATTTATTAGAATGAGTTAAAGTGTTGTGTGAATTGACTATGTGTGATTGTTTGATGTGGATGTTGGATTATATGGAGTTTTATTGACCTAGGCTGAAATTATGAGATTACAAGTTCTACCCAAATATGTTTTAGTAAAACCGCAATCTCAGACTCGTTAACCATTGGATTACCTTCAAAACTTGAACTGTAAGTTTCATGACTCACATCTACACATTTTGACCATTGGGATTGTCTAGATAACATTTTTGGACAACTCGCTTAGCGAAACAGGCCTGTTAAGTGCAATTGCCAACCCGAGATGGAAATTTGCTTAGCAGGACAAGCGCCTTAAGCGCAATTTCCAATCCGAGAAGGAAAATCGCTTAGCGAGACAAGCCTACTAAGCACAATTCCCAACCCAAGAGGGAATTCAACCAACGAGACAAGCGTGCTAAGTGCAAGACAATATCGGTTTTTTTATAAACCAATGTTGTTTTCTGTTCACCAACATCGGTTTTTAGAAAAATCTATGTTGTTAGTCAAACACAACATCGATTTTTTAGAAAATTGATGTTGGGTAGTTTAATTTAATATCAATTTTCAAAAACTGATTCTAATGTTGATACTTTTAACATTGGTAATTTCAATATTAGTTTATAACCAAAGTTAAAAGTCTTTAATAACAAATATTAAAAGTCTATTTTCTAGTAATCTCTTAGATACTCCAACATGTGTAATTATAGTTTAAGTACCATGAATGAGTGTCAATAATATATAGCTACAGCTAAAAAATCCATAGCCAAATTGTATCAAAAGTTGAAAATTGTCTCGATAAAAAAAAAAAGTAAAATGGCAATGGGTTATATAAATTGGTTCTTTATTTATAGTGATAACTAGAGGGTATATAAAAATAAAATTATAAGCATTAATTATTTACCCATTAAAAAGAAAATGTAAAATTTTAAAATTTTAACTTTAAAAGACATTTTTTTAACTCTATTTAATTGCCATTGATTAAAATATTTTTTAATTTGGGTTCATCCAGCACACCTTTTTTTTTATTCCCATTAATTCCTAATTCCTAAATATCCAAACGCCCTGATATTTTAGTTTTTCTTCCGGCACATGTTTTTTATTCACATTAATTCCTAATTCATAATTATTAATATATCCTGAGATTTTGATTTCATTAATTTTTCGTTTAACATTTTTTAAACACACACATATTTATATTTAATGTCTTAACGTAGTATTTAATATTACATATATTTAATGTAGTATTTAATACAACATTTATTAACATATATGTTATATTTACTGTAGTATTTAATGTATAATAATTTTTATTCATATTATTAAATTTGAATATTTATTATGTATAAAACTAACATTAAATACTACACTAAATATAACGTGTATATATATATATATATATATATATATATATATATATATATATATATATATATATATATATATATATATATATATATGTGGAAGTAGGTGAGATAGTTTTGAAAAAATAATTTGCAACAATTAATGATCGGAAAACCCTTTAAAAAATGTTAAACAAAAAATTAATGAAACCAAAATCTCACGATATTTTAATAATTATGAATTAGGAATTAATGTGAATAAAAAACATGTGCCGGAAGAAAATGGATATTTCATAATATAATGTTTAATAACATTATTAAATTTCCCCATTTGTGCTATAAATCTTTCCTTTCAAACATCACAACTAGAATTTAACATCTTAGTAAATTTTTGAGATAGATTTATAGATTTAAAGAATAGTTATGACAAAGAATGAGATGAAAACTATTGGAGTTGCGATCATGATTATGTTAGGTTTCTCACAAGCTAATTACAATTCTCCACTTGTAAAAATTGGGCCAAATCGTGTGTATGATAAACTCAGTTGTCGTATCAGGTGTGAACTAGCATGTGCACCTTTAATTCCAGGTGGCATTGCATATATAATATGTCTTTATGTGTGTGCTTCAAAATGTCATGAACAATCCAACGATGTTGACAATTATATCATTGGTCATGGCTCAACCAATTCCATCAACGTCAACATTGGTATTTAATCTCCCATAACGTTGGTGTCCTTTTTAAGGTTTCATAATTATTCCTTATAATTTAGTTTATTATGAATTTACATGTTTTCTTAATTGATTTTATGTGTCAGATTCTCGAGATGTTGCAGTCGGATGGTGGACTCCTATATACTAGAGTGTCACAAGAAGTAATATTTTGTTACAAAAATGTTCAAAATCATGGTCAAGAGAATTTATACTCATGCATGATTGTAATAAACAAATCTTAATTGATGGGTAACATCCATTTTTATTTTCTGTGAATCCTTTATCCAGTTATTTTTCTTCATTTTTCTTATGTTCCTTTCATATATTAGTGAGGCTCACAAATAACATTGACGATGAGTTATTAGAGCCAAAAGAAAAATGCATGTGAAAAAATATTGATGAACAACATTCCAAAAGTTTAAGAAGTTATTGTATAAGCTTGAAAACACATTTTACAAAATAATTCTATCTGGATTTTTTCTTTTGATAAAAATGTTCACCCTTGAATAAAGTTATGCTTAAGAAACTTTATTATCATGAATTATACAAGAAACAATGTTTTTTGTTAATTATGTAAAATAATCAAATAATATAAGATAGTTGCAAGTTGTATAAATCACATACTTTGTGCCCCCAACAAATATTGTTCGATAAAAAGTTGTTTAATTTTGTTTTGATTAGAATAAGTGATTGTTTCAAAGAAGACTAAATGAAAAATGAAAAAAAAAAACAATTGTAGGAAAATACTATTATTTATATAGAGGAGTTTTTCTTTTTATAATTTAGGACAAATATTCTTATCTATTTAACGAACAAAAATAGGAGGGGAAGATAATGAAAGGAGAAAACCACCTTCTTTCGTGAGTGGTAGGTTTAAAAGGAGATAAATAATGGAGATAAATAAGTTGATTGGATTGTTAGAAAATATAAGTGAGGATGAGAGGTGCATTGCCCAACTAGCTTTGTACTAGTATATGTTAAAGCTGAGAAACTAAAAAGTGAACTTGGATTTGTTCTTTGTTTTAGTTGTTGTTATACAACCTTACTATTAATTTTTAGTCCAGGAAATAGAACATGATTTGCTAATAACATCCTCAATTGAAATTGAATGTAACATAAACTTCAATAGATGTTGAGCAGCAACAAAAATACATTTTTTAAAAAGATAATCTATTCATTATTATTTGCATTTTTTGTTACTCATCTTCAACCAATCAATACCAAAAAAACATGATTTAACGATCGATTTCAGTCACTAAAAGTGTTAGCCACCGACATAACGACCGAATTCTATACGTCTCAAAAACCTGGTCACTAAGTCTTTAGAAACCGAATTCCCATTTGGTCGCTATTTAGCGACCGAAGTAGTCAGTCACAATAAAATAAATGGAGTCACTGCATATTTAGTTGCATATTTAGTTGCTATTTCGCTTGGGACTCAAAAAACTCAGTCACTAATTTGGTCACTAATAAATAATTAAATTTTAAACATAAAATAAATAAAAATAATATTCAGTCTCTATTTCGGTCGCTACTGAATAATTAACTTTAAATATAAAATAAGTTAAAGTGGTGTTCGGTAGCTATTTTGGTCGCTATTGAATAGTTAATTTTAATATAAAATTTTAAAAATGACTTTCGGTGGCTGTTTATAATAAAATACATAAAAATATAATTTGGTCACTAATTTGGTCGCTAGTAAATTATTAATTTCAGAATAGAATTGCTTTTTAGTTGCTAATTCGGTCGCTATTTAATTTTTTATTTTTAAATATAAAATTAATTAAAAATACAATTCAGTCGTAGATTTGGTCGCTAAATGAATATATGTTGTATGTTTTGTTTTTCCATTTGTTACATTTTGACTTGCTTAATAATTATCGACTGTAAGTATAAATTTTAGTTAAATTGTATAATCAAACTTATAAATAAAAGTGGTCATTCATAATGAATAAATATATATAATAACAAAGTTCTATTTTAAAGATTGATAAAGTGCAAATTCAAAGCTTTCAAAGTTTAATAAAATGTAATGTAACATTTAATAGAGTTCAAATTCATAACTAACATGGCATAATCAAACTAAAATAAATAATAACCAAGAGTCAATAATCCTTTCACGTGTCATGAGGACGATAAACCTGAGCATCATTAACATGGTCCTCAGTTCCATCTGTTATGGTAGTGGATGGACTAGGAGCTAGCATGATAGACTGAATATGCAAGTGTTGTAGTATATGCTGCATTTGCTCATTTTGTTGACAAATTTGCTCATTTTTTCTTACATCTGTTGTCGCATCTCTTGACTTTGGTGGTCATGAGTCTCCATTAGTTGCAACATCTTTTCCTCAAGTGTCTTCTCCTTATTTTCCTTTGCCAAAAGCTCGACATTCAATTTATTAATTGTCTCACGCATTTCCTCTATTTGGTCTTCCACAGGAGCAATAGAAGTAGATGTAGCTGATTTTGAGCAACTAAACATTTTGCTCAAAGTACCTTGCCCGTACATGTTCCCCTTGTAATTGGGAGCTCCAAAACATTCAAATATATTTCATTATCATTAACAGAAATAGCAGTGTTAGGGGAATCCTGTGTAGATGTGCCTTCCTCTGTCGAATGTTATAAATCCTTCAATATGAAGTGAGGTATAAAGATAAATTGTTAAATGTATATACATATAAGGATTAATATTCACGAAAATCACCACTAATACAGGGAAAAAATTGACTTTAATTTACTATAGTAGGCTTCAAAGTTTATACTAGCCAATCACAAACATTTAACACTAGGTAAAGAAAAGCAAATCAAGATGTATAAATACGTTCAAGAAATATTAACCAAAGGTAAGAGTTCATTTATAGTACTAGCCACTATATATCAAATAAAGTGATAGAATTAGAAAAAACAACTGACAGCAAATTCGTGGGACTTATCATTGACCAATTCTCCTGACTTCAATTTCTTAGTTTTCTCTGTCACCTCCCAGGCAGTTGGTGGTCTTTGAAACTCCTTTGACTACATAAATTTAAAAAGTTAAAATTGTAAACATTTAATTAATTACATTGAATTGAAAATCAATGAAGTATATATATATATATATAGTGAAATTACAATCTTTACAAAGTGAGCTGCGGTATATATATAGTGAAACATTGGTTGTTATCCACTTTCCTTTATCTTGACCATCTCTGGTCTTGTTCATTGCACTTTTCAAAATGCGTGAACCTTTTGTCTCAAAAACAGCTCTAATGGCTCGCTCTTCTTCTGGGTACAATCTATACTCATTTTATACCTCTTGAAAGGATATATCCAACGATATTGGACTGGACCACCAAGTCTTGTCTCATAAGGTAAATTAACTGAAAGATGCTCCATTGAATCAAAGAAGATTAGTGGGAATATTTGTTCTAACTTACACAACAACACAGGTATGTTGTTTTCCACAACTCTTAGTTGTTCAACATTTAATGTTGTCAAAGTTAGTTCTCTGAAAAATTGGCTAAGTTCAACAAGTGGCTTCCAAATAGGTTTTGGTAATCAATCAAATGCAATTGGAAGCAATTGTTGCATGAAAACATGACAATCATGACTTTTCATTCCATGAATTTTTCCCTTGTTAAGATCCACACACCTACCTAAATTGGAGGCATAGCCATTTGGTAACTTTAGTTCTTTGACCCATTTAAGAACAGCGAGTCTCTGGGATTTGGTCATTGCATAAGTTGCCTTTGGTTTAAAGAACTTGCCACGACCAACATCTACCAACTCAAGCTCTTTTCGATTACATATTTCTACTAAATCTATTAGAGCATTGTGTGTATCCTTACTGTTGCAACCTACCCTTCGGCGGGAGGGCGATGCGAAGGCTCACGGGTGCGTCTTCCAAGGAAGGAAAACGCATGGAGTCGCCACCAAGGTATTTGAGGAAAACGTTAGAAAAACCAAAAGTGGGTCTATGAACTTTAAGTATGAAAGGTTTGGGAGTTTTTTTACGCACGGGGAAGGTATTAGCACTCCACACGTCTATCACAAGGGATGACAACTTTTAGTTAAATTTGCAATACCATGACTTAAAAATGTTTTATTTCCCCTTTTTTATGTTTTTTTTTATCTTTTAGGGTCAATAAAAGCGGGGCTTTTGCTCATACGTATTCTTGATTTGTGATGAGGAACTCAGACCTATGTAGTTCTTTGAAAAAAGCGGTAAAGTTACACAGTGTGTTGATTTTATACTTTTGAACGGTCCATTTTAACTGATAAAAGCAAAGAGGACTGTTTAAGGCGTTGGACCTTAAAACGGTTTCAAGAGACTTTTTTACGGACAAAGCTTGATTTGTGAGTTGATTTTAACCTTAGTTTCACTTGATTATTATCAATTCATTTAAAGGAACTTTCAAAGTAAAATGTTCGATTGGGGCTTTTTATCATTTTATTATTTTGTTATTATTTTAAGATATTTTTTTTATTATTTTTGCTTTTTTGATTTAACCGAGGTTACGACATGAACGATCGGTTGGATTTTGTTTTACTAGAGATTAAACGAGATTAAAACACAAATGATCGGTTGAAACTCGTTAAAAACGGAAGAAAAGAATACCAAAAGTAAACGAAGTAAGAATGAAAGCATACAAAACAAGAATGAACCACTGAGGGTGCATAGAATGAATTGAAAGCTTCGAATTCGAGAACTTACCGGTTGAATATCGAAGAACGATGAAGAACGACGAAGAACGATGAAGAACGACGAAGAACTTCTACGAAATCACTTACGAAAATGTCTCGAAAGCGTTACGGAAGCACCTCGGCTTGGATTTTTTCCCTTCTTTCTCTTCTCCTCACTAATTTCAAGTGAAAACTCAGTGCAAAAATTGTTGGCCCCTTAAACTCAGCCCCTTTTCCCTATTTATAGGAGAAAAGGGGAGGTGGTTGCCGCCCAGCTCGCCTCGCCCAGGTGAGCTGGGTTGCTTCCACCAGAAGCAACCTTTTCTCTAGAATCTTCTAGATGGGCCCAAATGGGCCCAGTTGCTATTTACATCCCCCATTTTGTTAAATACACCCTTGTTTTGTGTTTTTGGCTGATTTCTTTCTGAAACATCACAGATCTTTATGAATTACACGACGATGCTTGTTTAAGTGTCTCAAAGTGATCAACCAAGGTCCGCATACAGACAACAACTGTCCCTGGACGAAATTAGGGTGTGACAGTTGCCCCTCTTTACTTATCTTTTATTGGAGATAAAAGAGAAGTAAAGATGAGACACAAATTTTTTTCAAGCTGGACCTTCACCCGACCGACCAATACCTCAATCAGCAAAACCTGTTAATCAGAAAGAGAAGAAAAGAGCATCAGAGGCATCAGCAAAAACCTCAGTGCCTTGAAAGTGATAAAACTGGATAGCCATGACGTCTTCGCATGCTATCAAACTTGATTGTCTCTGGTAAGCAGAAAAGAGTCTTACGCGTCATCGGGCTTGATCGTCTCTGGATGACAAAGGTAAATCTACAAAAATCTTCAAAATGATTAGAAGCAGACGACCATCGTCATTCTGAATATCATCGGACTTTCCTGTCTCTGGATGATAAAGAGGACTTCGATAGTCTTTGGATAGGAAGGGTGCGGATGACCATACATTGTCTCCGCGTGTCATCAGACTTGCTGTCTCTGGATGATGAAGGTGAGACTAAAGTAGTCTTGATCAACGGGCTCACTTGCCTCTGGTTGACAAAGGTGGCGAATGGCCATGATTGGTCTTCGCGCGTCATCGGACTTGTCGTCTCTAGATGACGAAGGTGCAGATAACCATGAGGTGTCTCTGCATGATATCGTACTCGATTGTCTCTGGATAGCAAAGAGTGTGTGACCATTACAGTCTTTACGCGCCATCGGACTCGATTGTCTCGGGATGGCAATAAAAAAGGGTTGTGATAGTCCCGGTCGATAGACGTTGAGTCTTCGATGAAAATGCGCAAGTGACCACATTGGTCTCTGCGTGTCAATGGGCTCGCTTGCCTCCAATTGACAGAGGCAATGGATGACCATGATTGGTCTCCGTGTGTCATCGGACTTTCCGTCTCTGGATGACGAAGGTGAGACTAAAGTAGTCTCGATCAACGGGCTCGTAGGCCTCTAGTTGACGAATGTGACGGATGACCATGATTGGTCTCCGCATGCCATCGGACTTGGTTGTCTCTGGATGACAAAGAGGAAACTAAAGTAGTCTCCTTTTTCTTTCACTAAAATGCAAACATGCTTTAGCGAAGAAACAAACCTCCAGCCGACCAGAGCAACATATATTTTTGAAGAAAAACAATGTGTCTATTGGGGGAGGGAAGCATGCTGATAGAATTTTCTCATAACCACAAATAAGATTTAGGATGTTAACATTTCACTTATAAACGATCATTTAGAGGAAACACTGGGTCCAACACAAATAGAAGAAAATCACTCAAAGTGTATAAACCTCACACAGGCAAGTGTTTCATCCTAATTCCGAACCATAGATATTTCATGACTTGATTTTGCAAATTGCTTCCTATCAAATCAAAGATTACATGCGTGATCATGGATCAATAGGGCTTTCTCGGGAACGGTGTTTTTGGTGGGAAACATGGCTCTGGGCATTTCGGCCTATTCATTTTCTCTGTTTTTTTTTAGTGCGGGGCGAAAAAGTCATCGACGCACAAGGGTTTGGTTGGTAATCAAGAAGGGGACCGCTTCATGTGTCGCAAGTCACGATTTCCTTTCTTTCCCTTCTTGCTCATGACATTTCCGTATTTTGTTCAGATATTGTCTGGTCCAAAGACCTTTCTGTTCACTTCCTTGTCTTCTTCCAATCTTTGATTGGGAATTTCCTTTTCTTTTGCTTTATTCTGATCTTTGGTCGGGAATTTCTTTTTTTTGTTTTCTTTCGATCTTTGATCAGGAATCTTCTTTTTTTTCGCTTTCTTCCGATCTTGATCGGGAATCTTCTTTTTTCTTTTGCTTTCTTTCGATCTTGATCAGGAATCTTCTTTTTTTCTTTTGCTTTCTTCCAATCTTCGATTGGGAATTTTTCTCTTGAAGAACATTTGTAGCTTAACAGTGAATGGATCTTCTTTCTTGGGGAAATCCTTCTGTTCCTTCTTTCAGGGGGCTAGGTGAAGGCTGGTGGAAGGGTTGAGATTTTAGCTCGAAGGGCTTGTAGAAAGGCTAGACATGATGTATGTTAGGGCATTGGTTTGGCTAGTGGTTCAGGGATAAGGGAATGTCCCACATCATTTCCATGACACGCATGCAACAATGATGATTTAGAAATTTATGCAAAACTGGTTATGCACACACCCATGTGGACACTCAAGCTCCAAGTTTTATGGTCATGTGACACCAGGGCTCAGGATTCATTTTTCCTATTTAAGTCAACCCAGTGTTTCCAAAACATGTTCCTTTATCAATTCATGCATTCATCCGAGTCTGTTTTGGGGTTTGAAAAAAACACACAGCATTCACCCCTCGGGTGTACACATTTTTTCTCAAAAATCTGCTCGTGTTCTGAATGGCAAGTTCATTTTCTTTCAAAAGTGTGTTGGCTTTTTAGTTAACCAAATTATTTTTCTTTTTAGCCATTTTCTTAAGAAAAGAGTAAAAGCAGCTTGTATCCCAGGCACAATTGATATCTGAGATTACATTTTTGAAAAAGTCGTGCGAACGAGAGTGCACAAGGCCTACACACATTTCTTTTTTGCATTTTAGACAAATCATCATAAAGTAAGTACGACTGTTGCAACCCCTTTTGCGGGAGAGCGAGACGAGGCTCACAGGTGTGTCTTCCATAGGAGGAAAATGCGCGGAGTCGCCACCAACGTTTATTGAGAGGAAAACGTTAGAAAAACCAAAGGAAACCAGTCATGAAGAATATTCCAGATTCGAGAGTTATCTTTACGTTTGAGGAAGGTATTAACATCTCTCACGTTTGTCCCAAAGGACAACAACCTTAGATTAGAATTGTGTGAAATTATGTATCTAAACTTTTACTTCTTTTTTATTTTTATTTTTGAGGTTGACAAAAGCGGGGCTCTTGCTCCTACGTACCCTCCATCGAAGAGGAAATCAAACTTACGTAGTTCTTTCAAAAGGGGCGAATCAAGTGATTCTTTTTACTTGGAAGGGGGTCATTTAAGGCGTTGGACCTTAAAATGATCCATTTTACATGGTGACATTGGTGGCATTGTTCCATGATATGATGCATAAGGAAATAGAGGTCTACGTAGATGACATGATTGCCAAGTCTCGGACTGAGGACGAACACCTTGTCAATCTGCGTAAGCTATTTGGAAGGTTGCGGAAATACCAATTAAAACTAAACCCAACCAAATGCACCTTTGGGGTGAAGTCGGGGAAGCTGCTAGGATTTATCGTAAGTCAGAAAGGGATAGAGATAGATCCCGAGAAAGTGAAGGCCATCCTTGAAATGCCGGAACCACGCACGGAGAAGCAGGTTTGGGGATTTTTAGGCAGGTTGAATTATATCGCGAGATTTATCTCGCAACTCACCCCTACCTGTGAGCCCATTTTTAAGCTATTACGTAAGAACCAGGCGGTCCTGTGGAACAGTGACTGCCAAGAGGCCTTCGAAAAGATCAAACAGAGTCTCGCAAATCCCCCGGTGCTCATGCCACCCGTAACAGGAAGACCTCTTTTCCTGTACATGACCGTTTTGGACGAGTCTATGGGATGCGTGTTGGGTCAGCGTGATGATTCTGGAAAAAAGGAGCAAGCTATCTACTATCTGAGCAAGAAGTTTACCGCATGTGAGATGAATTACTCAATACTAGAAAAGACGTGTTGTGCTCTGGTATAGGCATCACATCGGCTTAGGCAGTACAAGCTCAGCCATACCACGTGGCTTATTTCCAAAATGGATCCCGTGAAATACATCTTTGAGAAACCGGCCCTCACGGGACGAATCGCTAGGTGGCAGGTATTGTTATCTGAATTCGATATCGTTTACGTCACCCAAAAGGCGGTAAAGGGAAGTGCCTTAGCGGATTATTTGGCCCAGCAACCCCTCCGGGATTATCGGCCGATGCACCCCGAGTTCCCAGATGAAGATATCATGGTCCTTTTTGAAGAGAAGTGGACGCACGAGGACATAGACAAATGGATTGTTTGCTTCGATAGGGCATCCAATGCTTTGGGCCACGGAGTAGGGGCAGTCCTTGTATCCCCGGATGATCAGTGTATTCCTTTCACAGCTAGACTAGGTTTTGATTGTACCAACAATATGGCCGAGTACGAAGCATGCGCCCTCGGGGTTCAGGCGGCCATTGATTTTGATGTAAAACTACTCAAGGTGTATGGAGACTCAGCTTTGGTCATACGCCAGTTGAAAGGAGAATGGGAAACTAGGGATTCGAAGTTGATACCCTATCAAACTCACATCTTGAGGTTAGCCAAGTACTTTGATGACATTTCCTTCCACCACATACCTCGGGAAGAGAATCAAATGGCTGATGCACTAGCCACCCTAGTATCCATGTTTCAACTTGCCCCACACGGGGATTTGCCATACATCGAATTCAAATCTCAAGGCAGGCCGGCATATTGTTATGCAATAGAGGAAGAGCGGGATGGGAAACCGTGGTATTTCGACATCAAGCAGTATGTCGAGAACAAGGAATACCCACCAGGGATTTCTGACAATGACAAAAGGACGTTGAGGAGATTGGCTACTGGTTTCTTTGTAAGTGGTATCATCCTGTACAAACGAAACCACGACATGACCCTCCTACGATGCGTAGATGCCAAAGAGGCGAACTTCATGATTGAGGAGATCCACGAGGGTTCCTTTGGGACACATGCCAATGGGCATGCTATGGCCAGAAAAATCCTTAGGGCCGGTTATTATTGGCTCACCATGGAAAGTGATTGCTGCGCTCATGTAAGGAAGTGTCATAAATGTCAGGCATACGCGGACAACGTCAATGTTCCGCCACATCCTCTGAATGTTATGTCCGCCCCTTGGCCTTTTTCTATGTGGGGAATAGATGTCATTGGGGCCATTGAACCCAAGGCGTCCAATGGTCACCGCTTCATTCTTGTGGCGATAGATTACTTCACCAAATGGGTCGAAGCGGCTTCTTATACTAATGTCACAAGGAATGTGGTAGTTAGATTCATAAAGAAGGAGTTGATTTGTCGATACGGACTCCCCAGGAAGATCATTACTGATAATGGCACCAATCTGAACAATAAGATGATGCAGGAGATGTGCGAAGACTTCAAGATCCAGCATCATAACTCTACCCCTTATCGGCCAAAGATGAATGGGGCTGTAGAGGCTGCAAATAAGAATATTAAAAAAATTGTTCAAAAGATGACAGTATCATACAAAGATTGGCATGAGATGTTGCCTTTCGCCCTACACGGATACAGAACCTCGGTGCGAACTTCTATTGGGGCAACGCCGTATTCCTTGGTTTATGGGATGGAAGCAGTGCTCCCATTTGAGGTAGAGGTTCCTTCTCAGAGGATAATGGCGAAGTCAGGCCTAGAAGAGTCAGAATGGGCTCAAGCACACTACGACCAACTTAACCTTATTGAAGGTAAGCATTTGGCCGCCATGAGCCATGGGCGTTTGTATCAACGAAGGATAAAGAACGCATTCGACAAGAAGGTACGCCCGCGCAAGTTCAACGAGGGGGACCTCGTGCTGAAGAAGATGTTCCACGCTGTTAAAGATAATCGAGGCAAGTGGGCCCCGAATTATGAAGGACCTTTCGTGGTGAAAAGAGCTTTTTCTGGGGGTGCTCTGATACTCACCCACATGGATGGCGAGGAGTTGCCCTTGCCCGTGAACTCCGATATAGTTAAACGATATTACGCTTGAAATCTGGGGCAATCGAGAGCACCGTTGCATGTTCTTTTAATTCTGAGTTTTTGTTCTTCCTGATTTCCTCCAGGGATTCCCTTCCTCTGTATTTGTCTTGTTCTTTTAAAAAGAGGAAAAGATAGGCGAGGTTTTAGTCCTCCCTTTGGTTTCAAACTTTGTGTTTTAGATTTGTTATAAGCATGAGCCCTCTTCGCTCGGTGTATGGGGTGCCCCAAACGCTTATTTAAAATTGAACCTAACCAGCCTTCACTAAAATAAAATCATCGAATTAGAAACATTCATACATGCACATGCACATGCATATCTTGTGATAGCAAGGAGCAGAATCGTCTCAGGTCACAGTTAGAAGTCAAGACAAGTTGACTGCGGAAATCAACCAAGGTAAGACGATGACCGGACACGATTGGCCACGGATTTTGTTTCCTACTTGCAGGTACATGGGGACGGATGCAAGTGGGGATAGGGTCACGACCGACCGATCGTTGCCCTTCCCCGGCGCTAAACAAGCAGAGAACATCGCTGCAAGGTAGCCCAGTATCCTTTGCATTCGCGGTTTCTTTTACTATTGTTTGTTTTAAATAAGTAATCGACACCTAATTCTAGTTTTAGTAGGTTCAAGTAGGCAAACGCTAGCCCGTAAGGGAGGAGGGGACATGGTTAATGTTCCCCTCAAAAAATAAAAAAAAAAAGTGGCAAGTTAGCTCGCCTGGGCGAGCAACCCCTGCACCCAAATTATAAAAAACGAGGGAGGGGAACATTTTGGCATCCAAAAACTCCCCCCCCCCTCATTCAAAAGATAAAGAACATGAAGGCTTGCGGTTTCTTGCTCCCCTAAGCCACTTTTGATCGCGTTTTGCTTTTGTTTTTGGTGTTTCAATTCACTCCAACGAGTAAGTATTCCATCCTTGATGTTTTTGCTTCCCATTGATGTGTTTTCTTCATCTTTTGGTGCCTTAAATTGTGAGAACATGCTTATATTTGTGAGGCAGTTTTGGTTTGCTTTGTGTCGCAACCTACCCTTCGGCGGGAGGGCGACGCGTGGCTCGCGGGATGTGTGTTCCACGAAAGGAATACGCGCGGAGTCGCCACCAACGTTTATTTGAGGAAAACGTCGGAAAAACCAGAAAAGACACGATCTACGAACTTTTAAGTGAAAGGCTCGGGAGTTGTATTTACGCGCGGGGAAGGTATTAGCACCCCACACGTCCGTCGCAAGGGACGGCAGCCTTTAATCGAGTGTGCAAACATGACTTTGATTTTTACGTTCCCTTTTATGTCTTTATATCCTTTATACCCTTTTTATATTTTTTTCTCTTTTTGTGGTCGACAAGGATGTTTCCCTTTGCTCCTACAAATCATTTCCTATCAAATCAAAGGTTACATCCGTGATCATGGATCAATAGGACTTCCCTTGGAAATGGGTTCTTTTGGTGGGTTTTCGGCTTTTGATGATGATTTTTTATCTTTTTTGTTTTGGTTTAGTGCGGGGCGAAAAAGTTGCTAGCACACAAGATTTTGGTTGGCAATTAAAGGGAGAAGACCACTTTAGGTCATGGTTTCCTTTCATTCTTTTCGTTCATTTAGTGACAACTCTGTATTGTTCAGATATTGTCCGGTCCAAAGACCTTTCTGCACATTTCTTCTGTTTTCTTTTGATCCTTGACCAGGAGCTTTCTTTCCTTCTTCTTCTTCCTTTCTCCCATTCTTTGGTTGGGAATTTCCTTTCTTTTCTTTTCGCTTTCTCCCACTCTTTGATTGGGAATTTCCTTTCCTCTCTTTTTTCCTTTGATTGGAAATTTTCCTTCTCTCTTTCTTTTTTCTTTTTGATTGGAAATTTTCCTTCTCTTTTTTTTTCTTTGATTGGAAATTTTCCTTCTCTTTTTTTTTGCTTCCGAGGGTAAGGATTGACATTCTCACCCTGGGTCAAGGTTTATGGTGAGTTAGGATTTTGGCTCAAAGCTTGTAGAATGGCCAGACATGATACATGTCAGGGTTTGGTTTGGTTCAAGGGTAAAAGGGATGCCCCACATTATTTCCATGACACAAATGCAAAAATGATGATTTGGAAACTTTATGCAAAACTGGTCATGCATGCACCTATGTGGACACTCAAGTGTCAAATTTTTATGGTCATGTGATGCTAGGGCTCAGGATTCATTCCATCTATTTTAGTCAACCCAATATTTCCAAAATATGTTCTTTTATCCATTTGTGCATTCATCCGAGTCCATTTTGGGCGTCCGGGAAAATTTTCACAGCATTCACCCCTCAGGTGTATACACATTTTTTCAAAAACTAGCTATGATCAATGAATTTTTTTTCAAAGAAAAGTTGGAAGTCATCTCTTTTCAAAAGCATGTCGGTTTTTCAGCTAAACAACTTATTTTTCTTTTCTTTCCTCTCTTTTTTTCTTTCTTGCTCTCTTGTTTCATTTTTTTTATTTTTATTTTTATCATGATTTTTGTTTATATTATTATTTTTTTTGGACGATGTTCCTAAACGAAGAACTCTACACAGTTCCATAATTTCAAACATCATTGATAGTAATGATATATAAACACTAACGCAACAATCCAAACAAAAATGTATGCGCTGTACAAATGACAATCGAAACAACAAAAACAAACATTAGTCTCTCAAGTCAAAAAAATAACATAACATAAAAATGATAAAAGAAATATGAAAGAAAACATGAATCTGGGGATCTCCCAGTCATGTAGCTCCACTCCCTCCCAAGAAGTCAAGCAAATCGGTCATCTCCTCGTCCTCGGGGGCCTCTTCTCCATCGCCGGGAGCCTCTGGGGGTGCCTCTCTTGCTTGGGCCTCAGGCAAATCCCCGGGCCATGTGACCTCTGCCCTGAACTGGTCTGGAGTAGGGCATGAAAAAGAAGCGAAGCCCTGGCTCTGCATGCTGAGGCTCATCTGGTACAGACAATCATGGGTCTGTACATGTGCCCGGTGGTTGGCTGCCTGCTAGCGAACCAAATGCCGCAAATACCGCTCCGTATCAAACGATCCAGCCTGGCCAGCCTGATGAGGTGGCGGTGGTGCGCCTGCGGCCTGTGGAGCATCCCCCTGAGCCTGTCTCTGGGTGCAGTACTTCTCAATAAAAGCTCGGGTGATGGGCGGCCGAATCACCTTGGTAGGTGCCACGGGGACTCCGAACGACTGGCAGAGTCTTGTGATCAGTGCGGGAAATCCCAGGACCCTGTTGGACTTATCTGGATCCAAAGGGTGCCTGGTAGGCGCCATACCTGCAAAAATATAGATGGCATCAGCGATTAACTGAGCCATATGGATGCTCATCCGCGTCAGGATGGCGTACACCAGCTGACACTTCGGCAGGGGGAGGTCAGAATTATGATCGGTGGGCATGATGTTGCTGAGCAGCAAAGTCATCCATATCTGAGTCAGGGTGGTCATGTTGGTGCGCATGATCCGCACCCGTCTTCCGGCAGCAGTTCGGGCAAAATCTTGCCCCGGTATACATAGCAACTGGGCGATGGCCTCCTCATCGAACCCATCAGACCGGTTCCTCCTCTGGCCATACTCGCACTCCTGGCCCTCTTCCAGCACTAACTGATATCCCAGGAGCTGGCCGATAGCATCTGCATCAAATGGGATCCACTAACCCAGGACCTCATGTCACGCACGCCCTCCTCTATTGGCCAAGCATTGGCATAAAATTTGAGGACTATTTCTGGATCGAACTTGGCCATGGGGGTAACCAGTGATGCCCACCGCCGGCGCCCTATCTCCTCCTGGAAATCAGTATACTCGTCGTCCCTGAGCTGGACGCGTCGCTCCCGGAGAAATGACCATCCCTTGATGGCCTCGAAGCGCTGCTGGTGTACAGCGCTCCTAAAGCGGTGACTGTCATACTCAGGAGCGGAACTAATTCCTTCGGCCGCCTTATCCTTCCTGGACCTCTTTGAGGCAAGCTTCCTCGAGGCCATTTCCTGCGAAGGCAAACATTTGGAAAGTTAGTTTTACCAAGAAATGCTACTCTTAAAACAAAAATGGCATACAACCTCCTCCAATAAACACAAACATCAATGTAAATTTAGAGCAAACTCATGCACATACTTCTTTACGAACATTCACTCGCACAAGATATTCTTCTAACTAAGAAAAATGCACAATCAAGGCACCTTCGTTACCTAGATTATTTATATGTACTTCCAAGGTGTATTTGCTATCTACATCACATGCACTTCCTTTGCTAAATTTACATACATGCATACTCAAAGCATTTTGGCTACCAAAATTTGCACACGTGCACATTCTGGTATTTCCAATACCTATACATATACAAACTTTGTGATGAATCTTGGCTACGTACACAATAAGGTGCTACATTTCATGCTTTATTCAAGTGTTTTTTGCTACCTAAAGCCGCATGCAAATTCAAGTATATTTTCTTTTGCTGACTAAAATTGCATTCAAATTAAAAGGTATTTTTGTAAGGTATTTTCTTTACATAACATGCAACATATATATATTTTTTTGTGAGACATTTTGACTACCAAAAATTACATGTACATACATCCAAGTATTTTGCTCCCATGCCCAAAGTGTAAATTGCCAAAGGTATTTTGCTACCTATTCTAAACCTACACATTTATGATGAGCAAAATTCCTAAACATCTAGGCGTAGGGAAATTATTGTAGCGTGGCTCATAGCTGATTGCTGGCCAAAAAGGGTAACTTTACCCAATATGCACCCACTCTTGTGTTCTTTTGCATAAAAACTTTGGTTCCTAGGCCTAGGATATATGTGGGGCAATTACTCTAGCCCTTTCGAAACTGAATGCATGTCCCAAAAAATATAAAATATGTGCAAACCAAATTGCCCCATGGGTTGTTTCCTTACAAAAATCACGCGCTAATGCCATTGAGGCATTTCACCGAACACTTGGTGGGCGCGTGTTTAGGCATCAATAGTAAGAGAACGGGGACAATGTGGCATGCACCATTACTTCAAAATGCATTATAGGCCTAGGGCCATCTCATACAAACCCCCAATTCAACCTAATCAAGCAAGAAAACAAACCAAAATTGCCCCACATATTTGAGCACATTCCCACAATTTAGAGCACCAAAAGGAGATCAAAATACACCAATGAAAAGCTAGAAAGCTTAGGGATGGAATACTTACTTGTTGGTGATGAATAAAAGCGCAAAACGGAATCAAAAAATGCGAAAAATGATGACCCTAGGGCTGCAAACTCGTAAATCCCGTGGGTATTGCTTTTGAATGGGGGGGAAGAAGTTTTTGAATGCAAAAACGTCCCCCTTTCTTCGTTTTTTATATTTTGGTGCAGGGGTTGCTCGCCCAGGCGAGCTAACCTGCTTTTTTTTTTTTTTTGAGGGGAACATTAACCATGTCCCCTCCTTTTTCATGGGTTAGCGTCTCGCCTAACTTGAACTTACTTAAGTTAGAATTAGGCGTCGATTACTTATTTTAAAACAAACAAATAGTAAAAGAAAACTGCGAATACAAAGGATACGGGGCTGCCTTGCAGCGACGTTCTCTGCTTGTTTAGGGCAGAGAAGGGGCAACGATCAGTCGGTCGTGACCCCATCCCCACTTGCATCCGTTCCTAAGTACCTGCAAGTAACAAACAACCAGGTATGGCCAATCTTGACCGCGTCGTTGTCTTACCTTGATTGGTTTCTGCTGTTCATGTTTTGTCCCCACCCCAGAAGATAGCTCAAGATGATCCTGCCCTTGTTTTACCACAACAATATGCATGCGTATGCGTATGCATGAATGTTTTCAAACGCAGCAAATTTTAGCGAAAGTTGGTTTAGGTTCAATTTTAACTAAGCGCTTGGGGCATCCCATGAACTGAGCGGAAGGGCTCAGGTGATCACAAATTAACGCAAGGTTTGAAACCAACGTGAGGACTAAAGCCTCGAATCCACGTTCATTTCTTTGAAAGATTGTAACGAGAGATACAGTAGACGGGGAATCCCTGGGGAAATCCAGAAAACACATAAAGATAAAGAACATGCAGCGACATCCTTAATTGCCACAGATTCTAAGCATAATATCGCTTGACGACATCAGAATTCACGGGTGAAGGTAGCTCGTCGCCATCCATGTTGGTAAGCACCAGGGCTCCTCCGGAAAAAGCCCTCTTCACAACAAAAGGCCCTTCATAGTTCGGGGCCCATTTCCCTCGATTGTCCTTGACAGCATGGGACATTTTCTTTAGCACCAGGTCTCCCTCATGGAACTTGCGCAATCGTACCTTCTTGTCGAATGCATTCTTCATTCTTTGCTGGTACAAGCGCCCATGACTCATGGCCGTTAAGCGCTTACCCTCAATGAGGTTGAGTTGGTCATAGCGCGTTTGAGCCCACTCTGATTCCTTTAATCCGGATTCTGCCAAGATCCTTAATGTCGGGACTTCTACCTCAAACGGTAACACAGCCTCCATCCCATATACCAATGAGAACGGCGTTGCCCTAGTTGACGTTCGCACTGAAGTTCGGTAACCGTGTAACGCGAATGGGAGCATTTCGTGCCAATCTCTGTATGACACGGTCATCTTTTGGATAATCTTTTTGATATTTTTATTGGCCGCTTCCACGGCTCCATTCTTCTTTGGCCGGTAGGGCGTGGAATTGTGATGCTGGATTTTAAACTCCTCGCACATTTCCCCCATCATCTTGTTATTCAGGTTGGTGCCGTTGTCCGTGATAATCTTCCTTGGTAAACCATATCGGCAGATGATCTCTTTCTTAATGAACCTGACCACCACACCCCTTGTGACATTGGTATAGGAGGCCGCCTCGACCCACTTGGTAAAATAATCTATCGCTACGAGGATGAAGCGATGACCATTTGAGGCCTTGGGCTCAATGGCCCCAATGACATCTATCCCCAACATGGAGAAAGGCCAAGGGGCGGACATGACATTCAGAGGATGCGGTGGAGCATTGACATTGTCTGCGAACGCTTGACATTTGTGGCATTTCCTTACATGGACACAACAATCACTTTCCATCGTAAGCCAGTAATAACCTGCTCTTAGGATCTTTCTGGCCATAGCATGCCCGTTGGCGTGCGTTCCAAATGAGCCCTCATGGACTTCCTCGATCATGTGATTCGCCTCCTTGGCATCCACGCACCGCAGGAGTGTCATGTCGTGGTTTCTCTTATACAGTATGCTTCCGCTCATGAAGAAGCTGGCCGCCAATCTTCTCAATGTCCTCTTATCATTGTCGACAATCTCTGGCGGGTATTCTTTGCTTACGACATATCGCTTGATGTCGAAATACCAAGGCTTACCGTCCTGTTCCTCTTCTACTTGGCAACAATGCGCGGGTTTGCCACGACACCAAAATTCAATGTATGGTAGGTCTCCGTGCGGCGTTAGCTGGAACATAGACGCCAAAGTAGCAAGCGCATCCGCCATTTGATTTTCCTCGCGGGGAACATGATGGAAAGAGATCTCATCAAAGGTTTTAGCCAATTCCTTGATATAGGCTTTGTAGGGTATCAGCTTGGGATCTCTAGTTTCCCATTCCCCTCTCAGCTGATGGATTACCAACGCTGAGTCGCCGTACACCTTGAGTAGTTTGACATTGGAGTCAATCGCTGCCTGGACGGCCAGGGCACATGCTTCATATTCGGCCATGTTGTTGGTGCAGTCGAATCCTAGCCTGGCTGTGAAAGGTACACATTGATTGTCCGGAGAGACCAATACTGCCCCAACGCCATGGCCTAGAATGTTTGACGCTCCGTCAAACCATACGGTCCATTTGTCCCGATCTTCGTCCAATTTTTCCTCAAACAAGGCCATGATGTCCTCATCCGGGAATTCAGGATGCATGGGCTGATAGTCGTTAAGAGGTTGTTGAGCCAAATAATCCGCTAAGGCGCTTCCTTTTATCGCCTTTTGAGTGACGTAGACTATATCAAACTCGGATAGCAGGACTTGCCACCGGGCGATTCGTCCCGTGAGAGCAGGTTTTTCAAAGATGTACTTAACCGGGTCCATCTTGGATATCAACCAGGTAGTATGGCTCAGCATGTACTGCCTTAGGCGATGGGATGCCCATACTAAAGCACAACACGTTCTTTCGAGCAAGGAGTAATTCATTTCATAGGTCATGAACTTCTTACTTAGGTAGTAAACAGCGCGCTCTTTCTTTCCGGATTCGTCATGTTGCCCCAGCATACACCCCATTGACTCGTCCAAGATTGTCATGTACAAGATGAGAGGCCTTCCAGGTACTGGTGGCATAAGCACGGGAGGATTCATAAGGCACTTCTTGATCCTTCCAAAAGCCTCTTGGCAATCCTCATTCCAGCGATCAGTTTGGCTTTTGCGTAAGAGCTTGAACAACGGCTCACAAATGGCAGTGAGCTGCGATATGAATCTGGCAATATAATTCAAGCGTCCCAGGAAGCCTCAGACTTGCCTCTCAGTTCGGGGTTCTGGCATCTCAAGGATGGCCTTCACCTTTTCGGGGTCTACCTCTATCCCTTTCTGGCTTACAATGAAACCAAGCAATTTCCCTGATTTGACCCCAAAGGTACACTTGGCGGGGTTCAACCTTAATTGATATTTCTTAAGCCTTTCGAACAACTTCCGTAGGTTGACAAGGTGTTCTTCCTCAGATTTAGATTTAGCAATTATGTTGTCCACGTCGACCTCGATCTCTTGATGCATCGTATCATGGAACAAAGCCACCATGGCCCGTTGATAAGTTGCCCCGGCATTCTTGAGTCCAAAGGACATCACCTTGTAACAGAACGTTCCCCACAGGGTGACGAAGGTAGTCTTTTCCATATCCTCTGGCGCCATCTTTATCTGATTGTAACCGGAGAAACCGTCCATGAAGGAAAATAAAGCGAAATTGGTCGTGTTATCTACGAGGATATCGATGTGTGGCAAAGGAAAATTGTCCTTGGGACTGGCCCGATTCAGGTCCCGATAATCCACAAACATTCGTACTTTCCCATCTTTCTTAGGGACCGGTACAATGTTGGCAACCCATTCTGGATACTGAGCGACGGCCAGAAAACCAGCGTTAAATTGCTTCTTCACTTCTTTTATCTTCAAAGATGTTTCGGGCTTCATCCTTCTCAGTTTCTGCTTTACCAGGGAACACTCGGGATTTAGAGGTAATCGGTGCTGTACAATGTCAGAACTCAAACTGGGCATATCTTGGTATGACCAAGCAAAGATGTCTTGGTAGTCTCTTAGCAGGATTATTAATTCTTCACGGATAGGTGCGTAATACCTGTGCCTATCTTTACTTCCCTTTTTCCACTGCCAATTCCCAAGTCTACTAGTTCTGTTTCTTCTTGATGAGGCCCCATTTCTTGGTCCTCATGGGCGACTGTCGCAACCTACCCTTCGGCGGGAGGGCGACGCGTGACTCGCGGGATGCCTGTTCCACAAAAGGAATACGCGCGGAGTCGCCACCAATATTTATTTGAGGAAAACGTCGGAAAAACTGGAAAAGACGCGATCTACGAACTTTTAAGTGAAAGGTTCGGGAGTTGTATTTACGTATGGGGAAGGTATTAGCACCCCACACGTCCGTCACAAGGGACGGCAGCCTTTAATCGAATGTGCAAACATGACTTTGATTTTTATGTTCCCTTTTTATGTCCTTATATCCTTTATACCCTTTTTATATTTTTTCTTTTTTTGTGGTCGACAAGGGTGTTTCCCTTTGCTCCTACGTATTCCTCAATTGGGATGAGAAAATCAGACCTACGTAGTTCTTTCTTATCAAGTGATTCTCTTTTTTACTTAAAAGGGGATCATTTTAAGGCGTTGGACCTTGAAAATGATCCATTTTTACTTAGTGAGAAATTGAAATGATAAACTTCAAAAACCTATTTTTATGGACGAGCTTGACTAGGCGAGTTGATTTTAGCCTTAGTTTCACCTTAGTTATTAGTCAATTCAATTAAGAATGAGAAATCCCAAAGAGAAAGCGTCCGATTGATTTTCCGCTTTATTTTACTAAAAGACATTTTTTTTATTATATTATCATTTTACCTCTTATTTTTTATTTCCAACGTGGTTACGGCACGACCGAACGGTCGGAATTCATTTTAACCGAAGTTAACGGATAATACAATTCAAACGATCGGTGGAAATTTATTTTATTTTTAGGTTATGCGAGAAATGACATAAATAAAATGGCTTAAGCACGTCAAGAGGGGGTATAAAAAGTGAATGAAACGAGAATAAAAATACACAAAACACAATGTGGACCACCACGGGTACATAGAATGAATCGAAAAGCTTGGTTCGAGGTACTTACCCGTTGAAGATCGAAGAACGATGAAGAACGAATGACGAACGTCGAAGAACGGTCGAAACCTTTGCGAAATTCTTCACGGAAACGTTACGGAAACGTTTCGGAAGCGCCTCGGCTTAGATTTTCTTCACGGAAATAATTTTTCCAAGCAAATTCGAAAGAGAGAGAAGTGCCTAAGGGGCTGAACCCTTTTCCTTCTCACTTCCTCCCCTATTTATAGCAAAATAGGGGAGATGCTTGCCGCCCAGCTCGCCCAGGCGAGCAGGGTTGCTTCCTCCAGAAGCAACAGCCTTCTGGAGGAATCTTCTGGAGGGCCCAAGTGGGCCTGGTTGCTATTTGCACCCCTATTTTTACTAAGCACACCCCCTGCTTTTTTTTTGGTGATTCTTTTTTCGTAAAGTTACGGAAACTTACGAATTTCGTAATGATACTGGTTTTCTTTCCGTAATATTACGGAACCTTGTGGATTACATAATCATCCCCTTTTTGACTTACGGAATGTTACAGAACCTCACTAGTTGTGCAACGATGCCTCCATTTGATTTCCGGTGTGTCACGGAACCTTACGGATTGTGCATCAATATTTTCTTTTGTTTTCCGGCATGTCCCAGAATTTCACAAATTGCCTAATGATGATTGCCAAGCACCTTACAAGGACCAAACAAAGGTCGCATGTCATCAAGCAAAGGTCCCCGGACAAAATTAGGGTATGACAGTTGCCCCTCTTTTACTTGCCTTTTATTGGAGATAAAAGGAAAGTAAAGATAAGACACTAATTTCGTTCCTCTCAGTTAACGAGAGTCGCGGGTGACCATAAAATTTCCGCATGCAAATGACTCGTTGTTCCCGGGGGAACAAAAGGTGCAGAAGACGATGTCAGTCTCTGCCTGCTATCAAGCATTCTGTCTTACAGATAGCAAAAGAAATTTTATACGGATAACCACTCAGGTATTTCTGCCCGTCAGCGTGACTCAAAAGTCAGTATGACAGATCTTGTGAGTGCGGAAGATGATATAAATCTCCGCGTGTCATCGGGCCCGCCGCCTCTGGATGACAAAAGGGTGCAGAATGACCATAATTTGTCTCTGCGTGCCATCGGACACGACTGTGTCTGAATGGCAAAGGGGTGCGGAATGACCAAATTTTGTCTCCGCATGTCATCGGGCCCGCCGCCTCTGGATGACAAAAGGGTGCAGAATGACCATAATTTGTCTCTGCGTGCCATCGGACACGATTGTGTCTGAATGGCAAAGGGGTGCGAAATGACCAAATTTTGTCTCTGCATGTCATCGGGCCCGCCGCCTCTGGATGACAAAAGGGTGCAGAATGACCATAATTTGTCTCTGCGTGCCATCGGACACGACTGTGTCTGAATGGCAAAGGGGTGCGGAATGACCAAATTTTGTCTCCGCATGTCATCAGGCCCGCCGCCTCTGGATGACAAAAGGGTGCAGAATGACCATAATTTGTCTCTGCGTGCCATCGGACACGACTGTGTCTGAATGGCAAAGGGGTGCGGAATGACCAAATTTTGTCTCCGCATGTCATCGGGCCCGCCGCCTCTGGATGACAAAAGGGTGCAGAATGACCATAATTTGTCTCTGCTTGCCATCGGACACGACTGTGTCTGAATGGCAAAGGGGTGCGGAATGACCAAATTTTGTCTCCGCATGTCACATGACCTCAGGGTCAGTATGACAGAGATTGTGGGGCGGCCGACAAAAGCAAGGCTCTTGCTCCTACGTATCCTCCAATGAGGAACTCAGACCTACGTAGTTCTAGATAACTTGTGAGACTTGAAAAAGTCTCCACCGGAAGATGCTGACATCTCCGGAAAGGGCGCAGATGACCACATTGGCCTCTGCCCATCAATCATACTTGGGGTCACTGAATGACGAGGCGCAGATAACCGTAAGGTGTCTCCGCAGGCTACCAGCTCTTGGGTCATGGCAACAAAAGGTGGTGTGGTCGACAAAAGCGAGGCTCTTGCTCCTACGTATCCTCCAATGAGGAACTCAGACCTACGTAGTTCTGGATAACTTGTGAGACTTGAAAAAGTCTCGGTGTTTTCTCCACTAAAATGCAAACATGCTTTAGTAAAGAGACAAATATTCCAACTGATTAGAGCAGCATATGCTTTTTTGTGTGAAAAACAATGCGTCTACCGGGGAAGGAGAGTATGCTGATGAAATTTTCTCATAACCATAAATGAGATTTTGGATGTTTAGCATTTCGTTTCTAAATGACCATTTAGAGGAAACACTGGGTTCGACAAAAATAGAAGAAAATCACTCAAAGTGTATCAATCTCGCACAGGTAAGTGTTTCATCCTAATTCCGAACCATAGATATGTCCTGACTTGACTTTGCAAATTATTTCCTATCAAATCAAAGATTACATGCGTGATCATGGATCAATAGGACTTCCCTTGGGAATGGGTTCTTTTGATGGGTTTTTCGGCTTTTGTGTGTTTTTGGCTTTTTCCTTTTCTGTTTTGGTTTAGTGCGGGGCGAAAAGTCGTTAGCGCACAAGATTTTGGTTGTCAATAAAAGGGAGAAGACCATTTTAGGTCGTGGTTTCCTTTCCTTCTTTTTGTTCATTTGGTGACAATCCTGTATTGTTCAGATATTGTCTGGTCAAAAAGACCTTTCTACACATTTCTTCTAGTTTCTTTGATCAGGAACTTTCTTTCCTTCCTTTTTTACTTTCTCCCATTCTTTGGTTGGGAATTTTCTTTCTTTTCTTTTTTCTTTCTCCTACTCTTTGATTGGGAATTCCCTTTCCTCTTCTTTTCTTTCTCTTTGATTGGAAATTTCCTTTCCTTCTTTTTTTTGCTTTCGAGGGTAAGGATTGACATTCTCACCCTGGGTCAAGGTTTATGGTGAGTCAGGATTTTGGCTCAAGACTTGTAGAATGGCTAGACACGATACATGTCAGGGTTTGGTTTGGTTCAAGGATAAAAGGGATGCCCCACATTATTTCCATGACACAAATGCAAAAATGATGATTTGGAAACTTTATGCAAAACTGGTCGTGCATGCACCTATGTGGACACTCAAGTGTCAAATTTTTATGGACATGTGATGCTAGGGCTCAGGATTCATTTCCTCTATTTTAAATCAACCCAATGTTTCCAAAACATGTTCTTTTATCAATTTGTGCATTCATCCGAGTCCATTTTGGGCGTCTGGGAAAAATTTTTACAGCGTCCACCCTTCAGGTGTACACACATTTTTTCAAAAACTAGCTATGATCTGCGAATTTTTTCAAAGAAAAGTTGGAAGTTATCTCTTTCAAAAGCATGTTGGTTTTTAGCTAGATAACTTATTTTCTATTTTTTCTTTCTTCCTTTTTTATCATTTGTTTATTTCTTTTTCTTGTTGTTTTTTTTTTCATGAAGTATTTTGCTACCTAAACATGTGTATATTTTGTGAGGTATTTTTGCTATATACACGCATATCCAAGGTATCTTGCTACCTAAACATACATATATATGTTTTGTAAGGTATTTTTGCTATATACATGCATATCCAAGGTATCTATCTACCTAAACATACATATATATATTTTGTGAAGTATTTTTTGTTTACATACATGCATATCTAAGGTATCTTTCTACCTAAACATACATATATATATTTTGTGAGGTATCTTTTTGCTACATACATGCATATCTAAGGTATCTTGCTACCTAAACATACATATATATATTTTGTGAGGTATGACTACCTTTCGAGCTTGTGCTCGTTTTATTTAAATTCTTAGGATCATGAGCAACTAGGTGTGTCCCAATATGACTTGAGAAACAAAAGGTGATCAAATAGCAAGCAGAAATTTAAAAGTTACTAGGTTGCCTCCTAGTAGCGCTTCTTTAACGTCTTGAGCTGGACGCTTAATGATTTGTCGGTCATGGACCTAGTACTTTGCTTACCTTTGGCTTTGGACTTGGTCGCCCATTGGTCGGCCATGTGTCGTAGGCAATGCTCTAACCTTTTTGTGGATGAGCTGAGGTGAACTCTAGAGGTGGTGGCGGTGTGTCTATTGCCCGCTACCGGCCATCCCAATGCTGCCGTGGTGTTTCGCCCTGTGCCTGCCTAGGGCGCAGTACTTCTTGATGAAAGCCCGGTTAATGCGGGACCTAATGACCTTGTTGGGGGCAACGGGCACTCCGTAGAACTAACAGAGGCCCGTAATTAGAGCTGGCAACTCTAATACCCTATTGGCCTTCTTTGGGTCCACAGAGTGTTTTGCGGGCACGATCCCTGCAAACAATAGATGACATCAGAAATCAGTTGGGGAGAGGTGCGTACTTACCTAGGTCACGATGGCATAAACTTGATGGGGGGACGGGCGCCCTGTAGGGCCGATAGAGGCCCGTAACCAGAGCTGGAAACCCCAGGACCCTGTTGGACTTCTTCAGGCCCACTGGGTGTCTCTGTGGGTGCGATCCCTACAAACAATAGATGGTATCAGAAATCAGTTGAACCATATGCATACTTACCCATGTCAGGACGACACAGACCAACTGATACTTTTGCAGGGGGAGATTGGCATTGCGGTCGCTGGGCAGCATGTTGCTAAGTAGCAATGTCATCTATATCTGTGTAAGAGTGGTCATGTTGGTGCGCATGATCCGCACTCGTCTCTTTGCAGTGGCACGGGTGAAATCTTGCCCCGGTATGCATAGTAGCTGTGTGATAGCCTCCCTCTCTGGTTGTGCTCGCACAGTTGGCCCTCCTCCAATATCAGGGGGTGGCCCAGGAACCGTTAAAAGGAAACTACTGGTCCCTTAACCGGGAGTGCAAGTCTCGGTTAAGCATTTAAGGACAGAGGACCTTAAATTCTCTTAAGGTGCAAATGTGGAGCACACTGAAAATGAGGACACGTAGCCCTCTAAAGGTGAGGGCGTGCAGCCCTCTCAAGGCGAGGATGTGTAGTCCTCTGGAGGTGAGGGTGTGCAGCCCTCTGTTGGCGAGGACGTGTAGTCCTCTCAAGGTGAGGGCGTGCAGCCCTCTATTGGCGAGGACGTGTAGTCCTCTCAAGGTGAGGGCGTGCAGCCCTCTGTTGGCGAGGACGTGTAGTCCTCTAAAGGTGAGGGCGTGCAACCCTCTAAAGGTGAGGGCGTGTAGCCCTACGAAGGTGAGGACATGCAGTCCTTTGATGGCGAGGGCGTGTAGCCCTCTGAAGGTGAGGACATGCAGTCCTCTAATGGCGAGGGCGTGTAGCCCTCTGAAGGTGAGGACGTGCAGTCCTCTGATGGCGAGGGCATGTAGCCCTACGAAGGTGAGGACATGCAGTCCTCTGATGGCGAGGGCGTGTAGCCCTCTGAAGGTGAGGATGTGTGGTCCTCTAAAGGTGAGGGCGTGTAGCCCTACGAAGGTGAGGACGTGTGGTCCTCTGATGGCGAGGGCGTGTAGCCCTCTGAAGGTGAGGGTAACTAGTACCCAAGGCGAGGGCGGGTAGCCCTCTCAAGGCGAGGACGTGTAGTCCTCTGGAGGTGAGGGCGTGCAGCCCTCTGATGGTGAGGACGTGTAGTCCTCTCAAGGCGAGGACGTGTAGTCCTCTCAAGGTGAGGGCGTGTAGCCCTACGAAGGTGAGGACATGCAGTCCTCTGATGGCGAGGGCGTGTAGCCCTCTGAAGGTGAGGATGTGTGGTCCTCTAAAGGTGAGGGCGTGTAGCCCTACGAAGGTGAGGACATCCAGTCCTCTGATGGCGAGGGCGTGTAGCCCTCTGAAGGTGAGGACGTGTAGTCCTCTGAAGGTGAGGGTAACTAGTACCCAAGGCGAGGGCGGGTAGCCCTCTCAAGGCGAGGACGTGTAGTCCTCTGGAGGTTAGGGCGTGCATCCCTCTGATGGTGAGGACGTGTAGTCCTCTCAAGGCCAGGACGTGTAGTCCTCTCAAGGTGAGGACGTGCAGTCCTCTGAAGGCGATAGGTACAAGTACCCAAGGGTCCACCCTTATGAGAAAGCAAGAGATCGACTCATCGAGAGGGCCGGTCATCCCAAATCCACAAGATTTGGACATTAGATGTAGGAAATCTATGCAGTTAACATGATTTTTAGGGATGCAGATGCATGCAACCTTTGTCGTGAAATTTGGTAAATGCGGACTTCATATGAAACAATGCAATGTAATGGAAAGTTGTACAATGTTCATGACATTCTTTCCCTATTTTGTGATTTTGATTTTGATTTGATTTTTTTTTGGAAAACACAAATTGACTGTCCTTTTGAAAGAGGTGATAGTCCATGCAACCTTATCCTATCTTTTGCAAATCTCTCCGAGAACTCCCTCTGAGTGTTGTTCAGTTTGATTTAGTCATTTGACCATTTTGGAGTGACGGCAATGGAGTCGTTTGATGTTTAATCAATCCATTGAAATCCTAGGGTTTGCCCCCCCTTTTTTTTGTTAAAAACATCGATGGGTGAGAACTTTTGATCGGCCCCTATGTTCACTTGAGGCTCATGCACGGTGCCCCTCAATTCCCCAGTGTAAGGCTTTGAGGTACCAATCGTTGTCTTTCGTCATGACCTTGTAGGAGGGAACCTATTGGGTGAGAACTTCTAATCTACCCCTAGGCTCACTTGAGGCTCATGCACGGTGCCCCTCATTGCCCCAGTGTAAGGCTTTGAGGTACCAATCGTTGTCTTGTTTTCATAGCCTCGTAGTGAGGAAGAATGAAAGAAGGAGTTGATTCTTGCAAAAAGAATTTTTTCAAGGACGAGAAATAGTTGAACGATTTTTTGATGGATTAAGTCAAATGACTCCTATGTAGAAGCAAGATGTTTTGATGTTTTGATGATGCCAAAGGATCAAGTGCTTCCAAGTTTTATTCAAGACAAGAATCCAAGAATCCAAGAAAATCAAGATATATGATCAAGTTGATCTCTAGAATCTTAGGAAGAAGTTTCCAAATTGAAAAAGCAAAAGGTTTGGCCAAAGAATTCTATCTAAATCATTTTAAATTGAGATTTACTCTCTGGTAATTGATTACCAGCAGCTGAAAATGTTTATAACAGTCACTAGAAATTTGAATTCAAAATTTATAATGTGTAATCGATTACACATGGATGGTAATTGCTTACCAACAGTTTATTGAACGTTTTAATTCAAATTTTAAAGCCTGTAATCGATTCCACAAGTCTTGTAATCGATTACCAGAGGGGATTTTCAGAAAAATTTCCAAGAGACACATCTATTCAAATGTTTTATGAATGGCCATTCAAATGTTTTAAAGAGAGTTTTCATTGCCCAAACAGTTTTATCCTTTCGAAAGATCAAGAGTTTTTTTGAACTGAACTGTCTTATCCTCTCAAAAAGATTCCTTGGTCAACCACTTGCATATTCAATAAGGAATTTTGATTGGTCTTCATTGTACTATCTATCCCTTTTAAGAGAGATTTCTTCTTCTCTTCTTCTTACTTCTGAAAAGGGATTAAGAGACTAAGAGTCTCTTATTGTAGAGGATTCTTGAACACAAGGGAAGGGTTGTCCATGTGTGGTTCAGACTTTGTAAAAGGAGTTTTACAAAGAGAGTGGAAAATCTCAAGTGGGTTTCTTGAGGACTGGACGTAGGCGCGGGAAGTGGCCGAACCAGTATAAATCAAGTTTGCATTCCTCTCTTCCTTTAAACTTCTTTTATTGCTATTTATCTTTTGCTTTAAAGAAGTTTATTTTGATTTGTCTTTTGAGTAATTCATGTTAAAGGTGCATTGTTAATCCAAAAAGAAAGGGTGATAGTTCAATTGGGGAATAGTCTTTGCATCTTAATTCAACCCCCCTTTTCTTAAGATAACTGAGGCCATTTGTCCAACATCCTATTCTTGACAACTCGCTTCTCTAAGAAGACAAACTTTTCGGCATGATAAAATGAGGTCACATGAACGTCTATATTTTTACATGAAAACACAGTCAATCAAATGCCCTCTCTTCTTTTTTTGTTTTTTTTTTGTTTTTTTGTTTTTTTTTTACTTTTACTTTACTCATCGTTTTACGACACCCCCACCAACATGCAAGATGAGTAATCTCTGATTGAACGGTCTTGGAAGTCAACACTCAGGAGTGCAGGTTGCTTGAGCAAACAGACCAATGGCTTATACTCACATTCCGGTGGAAGTTGAATAAGCAAAGATGTGTTCGTGAGAGGATGTCCATTTTATCCATATCATTTAGCATTGTAACTGTGGTTTATGGCATAAACTTGAAAATCCTGATGAGTCATAACAACAGCTTCCAGAATTGCCCCATGTATGGTGTTGCTTGTCAATGTTAGGATTCAACAAGCGATTCTCCTCAAATTTCAGCCAGCCCGTATCAATTAGACTTCACACTTTATGCTTCGGGGTCATATAATCCTCAATGGAATGCCCCGGGGCTCCTCCATGATAAGCACACGTTGCGTTCGAGTCGTATCCTCAGAAAAATGGAGGTTGAGGAACCTTGGTTGGAGTTATGGCTACCATTGAATTATTGAGTGGATATGGGATCAAGTTTAGCATATGACAACGGAATTTGGGGTGAACCCTACAGGCTTTTTGCTGCAAAATTCCTTTTTGTTGGTGTTTTTGGTTTTGCTAAAGGTGGTGTTCGCCATTGGAAGTGCGGTAGACAGACTTTGTGGTTGATTTAGGGATGGCCTTTATGGATAACTGGTTGGTGGGTAAGGAGGAGGTTTGTTATTGGCTGAGTAATGACATTGTTGGGTTGGTGGGAAACTTGGCCGTACAGGAATGGCAGTCACAGCATGGGTTTCTCCCTCATCCTCACCCTCTTTATTTGCCCCAGTTTTCTCAGTCGTCCTAGTAGGATGATCAAATTTGCCTCTTTTCGGACCCACATCGATCCGCAAAGCTTTGAGGGTGCGTAGCCCACCATCTTTTCATAGTAGAGTATCGATAATGTGTCTACCATCACGATTATCGTCTCCCTTTCCATCATTGGGGGTACCACCTGGGCCGCCAGATCCCTCCACCTTTTGGGCGTGTTCTTTGAAAGATCTGTCCCCCATTTTGCACATGTTCTGTAGTTGCATCCTATCCGGAACCATATCAAAATTGTACTGATACTGCCTAACAAAGGCAACCATTAGGTCCTTCCAAGAATGGACTCGGGAAGGTTCCAAGTTAGTGTACCAGGTAACAGCTACCACAGTAAGACTTTATTGGAAGGAATGTATCAGCAATTCCTCATCTTTTGCGTATTCCCCCATCTTCTGACAATACATCTTTAGATGGTTCTTGGGACAAGTAGTCCCCTTGTACTTGTCAAAGTCCAGCACCTTGAACTTGGGAGGGGTGATGATATTGGGTACTAGGAACAACTCTTCTAGGTTAGCAAAGGCATAATCTTCACCTCCTTCAATGGCCCTGAGCCTTTCCTCTAGATGATCCAACTTTCCCATTCCTGCCATAGTCATGAGGGTTTTTAACCGCTGTGGAACGTGAGGGCTGTGGTTGTGGATGATATTGAGGGCCCTCCAAAGTGTTTTGCAGGGGTATACCACCAACTGCTTGCCCTTCAGCGGCATATCCGAGGCAAGGCTCGAAGTTGGCTAGATCGTGGTGGGGAATTTCATGTGTCTCCTCCATGGGTCGAGAGACATGTGCATGATCAGATTGAGGTTGTTGGCTCTTAATGAGTATGGGAGTGGAGTTATTGACATCCTCATTGGGAATGTACGCCACATTGGGTGGTGTATAGTTTGGGAGGCAAGCCATATGGCGGGAAGGCGTGCTTGTTTTGAATTTGCACATCATGGGGTCATCCGTACTTCCCAAATCTTTGCCTACCATATTTGAGGTTGGATGATTCATTTGCTTGAGGTCAGATGGGAGCATCGGGTTCACCTTAGCGACAACGCTAGTAGCGGCAATTATAACCGCATTGGCTTCCATTAACTTCTTCATGCTCATCATGGCCTCCATCATTGTGGCCATTTGCTCTTTCATGGCCTCCATGTCGGCCTTCATCTTCTCTTGCACCTCCTCTGCTTCACCCATTACTCTAACTCTAGCACGAGTTCGGTAAGGGCGCCGTAAAGCGTGTCCTTTTCTTTTTGATAACAATGATTAAGTTCATTTTATTTTATTTTATTTTATTTTTCAAGGAAAGAATGCAATGAGCAATGCAACCAATGAAAAGCATGGATGTATGCGAATGATGTACAGTTGAAGTATTGCGAATTTTTACGCAGGATATGGGGTTGAATCAATTTAGATTTTCAACATGGTCCATGACATCTTTGTCAAGGTGAAACTGGAAGTAACAAGGACATCAACAATCCTAAATATGTTTGGCAGTAGACGAAGCAGTGATGTGACTCGATTCATCTTTTGCCCCAATTTTGCAAGACGGTTACTTCCATATTTCAACTTGACTTGATGAACCTTTTTATAAAAGCATGAGCTTGGTTCAACCCTATAATCCAAGGAATGGCAATTCTGATCGCCAATACTTCAACAACATCTCATAGGGATGAATGACTCGAGCATACTTTAAGCTATGCATGGAAAATGTAATTATGAAATTGAGATGCCCGAAGAAACACCATTTCCTAGTTAACCATGCATTAGGTACCATGTTCAATTATTTTGTTTTGTTGTTGTGTGTTTTTTTTAGAAATGGGTTTATGATCCCAACATGGTTGGCTCATGGTGCCTAACACATGCAACTAAGAATGTAGTGTGAAGTTTCACCCTTCCCCTTTTTTGTTTATGTAGAGGAAAACACAAGGATGAGCAAACATGAAAACAAATGGTATGCAATTTTGCAGATCAAAAAGTTTGTTGAACGCATATGCATGATGATGCCATGACTCATGCAAAATGTGAGGCTGGAATATGATAACGGACAAATGCAGGAACGATATGTTCATTATGATGTTATGAAGAGATGCTTATGCGATGCATGATATGAATGCATTTTACGGACATGAGAGCCCGGAAAATTATCTCTTCTTACTTGCGCATTTGGGGGCGCAGTGCCCCATGTGTACAATTAAGAAGGTGATATGGACCTTCCGGCTTCCCGTGACAAAGGACGAGACCAACATACAATGCATGCTAGAGATAAAATGCGGGAGTGACTTGATTCACACTGATTTTTGGAGTAAAAACGTGGGATAAACTCATTTTATTCAAAAAGTTTATAACTAGTCAAGATCTAAGCGACAATACAAACTTCCTAGCGGTTTCTAATCATATGGTCCATTAAGTCTATCATATGCTGACAATAGCTGAGAAGTCCGTGGATCTCCTCGGGGGCGGAGTAGGTGTCCGCCATTGCTTTGGCCTTGGCTAGCAATCGGGGAAGTTCTTGACTCCTGTTCAAAGTAAGAGCAAATCGGTCCATCCTCATTGTTGCCTCTTGGTGCAATGAATCAATTACCCTTTCCCTTGCTTCCCTTTCTGCTGATATCTTGGCGTACTCATCCTCTAGCCTTTGCTCGTGAGTCGCCGCTAGATTTAGCTTTTCTTTGCACTCATCGATGATGGCCCACATATTCCCTTCAGTCTCGCTTAGCTGTTGGGACAAATTTCTTTTCGACCTAAGGCAAGCCTTTAGCTCGTCCTTCAAGATCTTGCCTTTGACCCGTGATGATTCCTTTCACCTCTTCAGAGCTTGAGCTCACTATTGCTGCCCTATAAATCCCCTCAAAACTTTGCTTTGGTCGTGTTCTTCCTTTCGGGCCTTCTTGGTTTCTCGTTCCAAGGCTTCAGCTGTGGCCATATTGACGTCCCTTAGTTCATCATACTCTTTTCAGACTTTGATGGCTATGGACTTGAACTTCTCTTCGACTACCCGGGCTCTTTCAAGCTCTGCCTTTAGGGCTTGTACCTCATCACTTTCTTCCGAAGTTTTAACCTCATCGTCTCTCACAGTCTTTAGATTTGGGAGCCAATCCAATCCTTGTGTTCGGACTCTCAGCCACTTATGATAGCCACCGATGATCCCATTACTGCTTCCCCTAAGATCTCTGTCTTTTCATCACGCCGCATCCCATGCCTTGCGAACTCCTTGGAGTACCCTCGCGTTGTGGTCACCGAAACCCCGTGCGATGAAAGGCGTGATGCTTTCATCTGATGGCACTCCTCTCATGGGGTAGCCAAGCTGTCTTATGGCGAGGACGGGATTATAATTAATACAAACCCTTGTTCCATCAAGGGAACATTTGGACATCCTTCGCATGAAGATAGAATCCTGATTCTTCCTTCCTTCTAGCGAGGGAACAAATTAACAGACGCCCCTCCATGCTAGCCAAGAGTTGGTCCCAATTCGCCTTTCCTTTTTCGACGCACGAGCGGTGACCTTGTAGCGGATAGACGGGCCTACCTTCTTGGAGAAAAGGGTGTGAAACCAGCCACACATAGAGAGCCAGTGCACAACAAACAATTCTTGCGCCGCTCTTTTCACATCCCCGGTCGAACGTGTCATACATGGCCAAAATGGCGACGACCGGGCTTTCCTTGCCATGCTGAAAGGCGAGGAAAGCGTCAATCACTGCTAGGTCCACTAACCCTTCCATATTCGGAAAGAGGACAACTCCAAAGATCAAAAGCGCCAAGATGTCAATAAAAGAAAGCCCATTCGCCTTGATTTCCCAAGGCCTTTGCCCTTTCCTCCAAACACTTCCTTGGTACTCCGACTACCCCATTCCTGTTTTGCTTTACCCGGTCCAACTCTTGTGCTGAGATTTTCACTACCTTGGCAACTCTTGTCGTGGAGGGATAGAACCCATAGAAAAGATATGGCTTCCTTCCTCCCAGTGGGCATCCCAGGATTTCTTCAAACTCTTTCACAGTCGGCACTAGCTGGAAGTCCTCAAATGTGAAGCACCTTAGGGGCTGGTCATAATACTGGGAAAGGGATGCAATCGGTTCCATGGAGACTTATACCCTAGCTAGGTCCCAAATCTTACCATAGGCTTTGCAGAAGGCTTGCTGTTGAAGTTGACCCATTAATTGCCCCAACTCTCGTAAACTAGTGACCTCTAAGCTCTTGATTTTGACTTGATAGAACCTCTTTTTAAGCGAAGGCTTTTGACTTGATCCCATGTTTTACTAAAGTGAAATAAAATCTAGTCCGAATCAAAACTCCGACATCTATCATGGGTGGAATGGATGAATGCATGAAGAAATGCATATGACACAGATGCAATTTACGAATACGGGAGCCCGAGAAATTGTTTCCTTGTTGGATACAACGTTTGGGCAGCGTGGCACCCAACGTATGTTTTTAAGAAGGCGACACAGACCCTCCGTCGGTTTGCTAAAGTGAGGGGATCAAAGACGAAACCCACGCATGATGCATATGCGAAAGGCACAACACGGGGATGTACATAGTACGACAATATTCACAAACAAATATAAGCAAGAGGGTATATGATACTTATGCATGGCAGTGTGAAAAATGGCACGCAGTGTGTTTGCTCCGTGCCCCTATTTAAGGGACCTATAAGGGAAAGAGCTAACTAGGCTTTTAGTGATAACCCCCAAGGTAGTCATATCTCTCTTGATGGTTTCTAGAGGTATTATCCTCTTCGAAGAACATATTGCAGCAGTAGGGACTACTAGCAACAATAAGTTTTCAAAGAGAAAAGCTCTAGATGAGGGTTCACTGTAATCAAGCAAGTCGGAGACCTAGCATGATCACAGATTCACCTCCACTCCTTATGTTCCCATGAACCCGGGTATAGGGCCCTTTTTCACTCACAGTGTGTGCAAATAGTGTTGGTGTTTGTGTGCATCAAATGAATAAATATTTACTTCATGCATACATTTAAAAACGCACTAAAAGCAACAAAGAGTTTATATACACAAGAACATAATGAAGGGAAACCAACAAAGGGATAAGTCATGGTAAAACGTTGCACAAGATTAAATGGCCTAACTCTCTAAAAACAGTCCCCAGCGGAGTCGCCAACTGTCGCAACCTACCCTTCGGCGGGAGGGCGACGCGTGACTCGCGGGATGCGTGTTCCACGAAAGGAATACGCGCGGAGTCGCCACCAACGTTTATTTGAGGAAAACGTCAGAAAAACCGGAAAAGACGCGATCTACGAACTTTTAAGTGAAAGGTTCGGGAGTTGTATTTACGTATGGGGAAGGTATTAGCACCCCACACGTCCGTCACAAGAGACGGCAGCCTTTAATCGAATGTGCAAACATGACTTTGATTTTTATGTTCCCTTTTTATGTCCTTATATCCTTTATACCCTTTTTATATTTTTTCTCTTTTTGTGGTCGACAAGGGTCTTTCCCTTTGCTCCTACGTATTCCTCAATTGGGATGAGAAAATCAGACCTACGTAGTTCTTTCTTATCAAGTGATTCTCTTTTTTACTTAAAAGGTGATCATTTTAAGGCGTTGGACCTTGAAAATGATCCATTTTTACTTAGTGAGAAATTGAAATGATAAACTTCAAAAACCTATTTTTATGGACGAGCTTGACTAGGCAAGTTGATTTTAGCCTTAGTTTCACCTTAGTTATTAGTCAATTCAATTAAGAATGAGAAATCCCAAAGAGAAAACGTCCGATTGATTTTCCGCTTTATTTTACTAAAAGACATTTTTTTATTATTATATTATCATTTTACCTCTTTTTTTTTATTTCCAACGTGGTTACAGCACGACCAAACGGTCGAAATTCATTTTAACCGAAGTTAACGGATAATACAATTCAAACGATCGGTGGAAATTTTTTTTTTTTTTAGGTTAAGCGAGAAATGACTTAAATAAAATGGCTTAAGCACGTCAAGAGGGGGTATAAAAAGTGAATGAAACGAGAATAAAAATACACGAAACACAATGTGGACCACCACGGGTACATAAAATGAATTGAAAAGCTTGGTTCGAGGTACTTACCCGTTGAAGATCGAAGAACGATGAAGAACGAATGAAGAACGTCGAAGAACGGTCGAAACCTTTGCGAAATTCTTCACGGAAACGTTTCGGAAGCGCCTCGGCTTAGATTTTCTTCACGGAAATAATTTTTCCAAGCAAATTCGAAAGAGAGAGAAGTGCCTAAGGGGCTGAACCCTTTTCCTTCTCACTTCCTCCCATATTTATAGCAAAATAGGGGAGATGCTAGCCGCCCAGCTCGCCCAGGCGAGCAGGGTTGCTTCCTCCAGAAGCAACAGCCTTCTAGAGGAATCTTCTGGAGGAAGCCCAAGTGGGCCTGGTTGCTATTTGCACCCCCATTTTTTACTAAGCACACCCCCTGCTTTTTTTTTGGTGATTCTTTTTTCGTAAAGTTACGGAAACTTACGAATTTCGTAACGATACTGGTTTTCTTTCCGTAATGTTACGGAACCTTGTGGATTACATAATCATCCCCTTTTTGACTTACGGAATGTTACGGAACCTCACTAGTTGTGCAACGATGCCTCCATTTGATTTCCGGTGTGTCACGGAACCTTACGGATTGTGCATCAATATTTTCTTTTGTTTTCCGGCATGTCCCGGAATTTCACAAATTGCCTAATGATGGGTGCCAAGCACCTTACAAGGACCAAACAAAGGTCGCATGTCATCAAGCAAAGGTCCCCGGACGAAATTAGGGTATGACAGCGACCATTCTTTCTAATTCTGGGGGAAGTCCCACATCCTCATTTCCTTCATCTTCCGTTTGATTCATTTCTTGCTCGAAGTTGATAGACGGGTCCCAGGTATTAGTACCTTCGGGGGACTCGTCATCGGATTTGCCGTTTCGAAAATAAAGAAGTAAACATGCAAATGGATGAGAATGGGTAGAGACGTAGGAACAGATGAAGAAAGATCCTTGTATTATAAATTAAAAAACAAAAGACACAAAGCCTTAACAAAAGAAAAACTCTAAAGCCTAGGCCCAACTATAGAGCTTTTAAAACCGTAAAGGTTTACATTATGCTCGTTGTGTAAATGCCGGGGCGTTCCTCCACTCGCCAATTTCCCAGCTGGAAATCAGGAGGGCATGGTCGTACCAAATCCAATGTACTTGGAACATCATCTTCGTATATCGCGACCACTTGACCTTCGTCTCCCAGACCCGCGCTTATAAAGCTTCTGCTTATGTGGCAGGGCGGGCTTCCTTCACTTTCTTGTCTCAACCGCGAGCTTTGACCACCGCTCTTCCTTCCCGCGATGCTTCTCTTTATATCTGCCTGAGTGGGCTTATAGCCTAAACCATACTTCCCACGATTTCCTTTGGCATTTATCAGGCTAGTTATGCCGCCGTTGTCTTTGCCTAAACCCATTCCGGGTTCATAACCGTTCCCCAACATAACTCGGGCCATCATTACTGCTGCATCGGACAGGCAAGGCTGCCCAGAGAAGGAATCCACGGAGGAAATGCTTACCACCTCGAAAGACTGGAAAGCAGTTTCTAATGACTCCTCTGCGGCCTCCACATAAGGCATAGAGGATGGGCAGCTCACCAAGATGTCTTCCTCGCCTGACACGATGACCAAATGCCCCTCCACTACGAATTTCAACTTTTGGTGGAGTGTAGAGGGAACAACTCCCACTGAGTGGATCCACGGGCGCCCCAACAGACAGCTGTAGGGGGGGGGTTAATATCCATTATTTGGAAGGTGACTTGACAGGTGTGAGGGCCTATCTGTACTGGGAGATCGATCTCTCCCCTAACCTCTCGGCGGGTGCCATCGAAGGCACGAACCACCATTGAACTCGGCTTTAAGTGGGAAGCATTGAATGGTAATTTCTCCAAAGTGCTCTTAGACATCACGTTTAAACTGGAACCATTATCGATGAGCACTTTGGCTACGACATGGTCCATACACTTGACTGATACGTGCAAAGCTTTATTATGCCCTCTCCCCTCGGCGGGGATTTCTTCTTCGGCGAAGGCGAGATAGTTGTTGGCAGTGATATTATTGACCAGCCCTCTGAAACCTTCTACCGAGATGTCTTGGGCCACATGGGCCTCGTTCAGAACTTTTACTAGCAGAGCCCGATGAGGTTCGGAGCTCATGAGTAACTCCAAAAGCGAGACCCTGGCCGGAGTTTTGTTGAGTTGTTCGATAACCTTGAATTCGCTCTGCTGAATTATACGGAGGAACTCGCTGGCTTCCTCTAGCGACACCTCCTTTTTACCATCCTTTTTCTCCGAAAGACCTTTCGCCGGAATATCTTTATTCGAAGCGTGGGGCGCTTCACCATCTTGTTCCTCCACCACTTTTCCTTTCCCCTTGACGTTCGCGGGTTGTACTGGTAGGTCCGGAGGCGCAAACACACGACCGCGGGTCACACCATTCAGTCCCGTGATATTTGTTACCTTAGCC
Source organism: Glycine soja (assembly GCF_004193775.1). Lineage (NCBI taxonomy): Eukaryota > Viridiplantae > Streptophyta > Magnoliopsida > Fabales > Fabaceae > Glycine > Glycine soja. Next base: position 22,750,298 of record NC_041002.1, on the reverse strand, counting down.
GACAACGAGCTGACGTCGGTGGCTTCTTCTTCCTTCCCCCTCGGAGGTGTATATCTCCATGGGACTGTGTGGCTATTTTGGTACGGGAAAGGAACAGGTTTAGCTGCTAAGGGGTGTCCGGGCTTTTGCGAAGCTGTGCCCTTGGTGAAGTATATCACCAAGGGTTTGGGCTTCGCAACACTGCTCCCATCCGTGGACTGCATGCATATATGCTGCTCTTCTCTTCCTTCACTGCCAACTTCCAGTCAACCTTGATCTATCATCCGCTGTAACAATTCCTCTACTCCCAAACACGTTTCCATGTCATGCAGCTCGCCGGAATGCAGCAAACAGGAATCCTCCTTACGCCCACTATGGGGAATCACACCTCCCTTTTGTAGGGCCTCAAAGATAAACCTCCTAGGGGTTGCCACATCCTTTACAGGTTTAGACCTGCGCGGCCTATCGGACTCAACGGCGTTAATCGCTCCCCCTCCATGATTGGCGAGCGGGTTGGTTCTCACATTGGGCCGATCCTCTTGGAAAGTCAGCCATCCAGCATCTATCAAATGTTGGACCTTGTATTTAAGGGCCAAGCATTTTTCAATGGAATGCCCCGGGACACCCCCATGGTACTTGCAAGTTGCGTTAGGGTCATACCACTTTGGGAAAGGGGGTTGGAGGACCTTTCCGGGAGTTACCACGGCCAAATGGTTAGCGATGAGGGACGGCAAGAGGTCTTCGTACGTCATTGGGAGTGGGGTGAATTCTTGAAATGGCCTCGGAGGGAAGTTCCTTGTTGCGTTGGAATTACCGGCCGGGCGAGTCGTGTTCGGAGCTGGAACTTGGGGAGCTTCCCTCTGGGTGGGTGCCTTAGGCTGCACGGGTGCTGAACTAGAGGCGTTCCCGGTATGAGCCGAGAAGCTCAGGTGATGTTGCACGTACTGATGGGTACCATGAGGTGTCTGCGGGGGTTTGACCCACGCGGGCGTTGAAGAGACGGCATGGGCATCTCCTTCCTTCCTCTTTGCCCCCGTTGCCCCGATTCTTTTGGCATTCGCACTCGTGGAGGAAACGTAATCGAACTTTCCTCTTTTCAACCCTACCTCGATTCTTTCCCCGGCGAACACTAGATCCGCGAAGCTGGACGGCATGTAACCTACTAGCTTCTCATAGTAGAACACTGGCAGAGTGTACCATCATGGTGATCATCTCTCTCTCAACCATGGGAGGAGCTACTTGTGCCGCCAGGTCTCTCCACCGCTGTGCGTATTCTTTAAAGGTTTCGCCCTCTTTCTTGAACATATTCTGCAGCTGAATGCGATCGAGAGCCATATCGGAATTATACTGATATTGCCTTAGGAAGGCAGTACTCAGATCCTTCCAAGTACGGATACGGGAAGCTTCCAAATTAGTGTACCAAACTACCGCGGCTCCGACCAAGCTATCTTGAAAGAAGTGTATTAATAGCTTCTCATCCTTAGAGTGTGCGCCCATCTTGCGACAGTACATCTTGAGATGGTTTTTGGGACAAGTCGTCCCTTTATACTTGTCGAAGTCCGGCACTTTGAACTTCGGGGGGATAACAACATCGGGTACTAAGCAAAGATCCGTCATGTCTGCGAACGGATAATCCCCAAATCCTTCCACGGCTCTCAATCTTTCCTCGAGGAGATCGAGCTTCCTCCTTTCTTCAGTTGCCGGGGGCGGTCCTTCCGTGGACAAAACTATTGGTTGTGTCGTGATGTTGGGTTGAGGCAACGTGCTGGGTGCCGGCCCTTCGGGGATCGGGGGATAGAACTCGACATCCCTTCGAGCATAGTCTTGAGGGTCTTTGTGGACCTCGTCGGGCTGTTGAGGAGGTTCTCTTTCAAGGACGGGAGAAGCAAGATGGCCCGCATCGTCTTGCAGGACGGGTGGTGAGTAGTTGGGCGGCAATCCATAAGGGTAAGCCGCTCGGTTGTATCCCAGGTGAGGGTTGCCATCGTGCCCCAGTGTGTCCCTTCCCCGTCCTACTATGTTTGATGAAGGATGGTGCGCAGTTGCCAAGAGAGTTGGGTCTGCTTCGGCAGCCGAACTGACAGCGGCAGCGGTGGCCACATTTTTCTCCATGAGCTGCCTCATTCCTAACATGGCCTCCATCATGGAAGCCATCTGTTCTTTCAGAGCCGACATGTCGGCTTTCATCTGTTCCTGTGTCTCCTCTTGATCACCCATCGTTCTAGATTTGGATCTGGTGCGATAGGGATGCCTTGTGGCGCGTTTAGTTATGGTGTTTTTCCCTAAAAAACCAAACGTGAGGAGTGGGTAAAGAAAGAAAGAATGCATGCTAGAGATAAGATGCGGGAGTGATTTGATTCGCACAAGCTTTTTGGAGTAAAAACATGGGACCAACTCATTTTATTTCAAAAAGTTGTACCTAGTCAAGGTCTGAGAGACCATACAAGTTTCCTAGCGATTTCTAATTATGTGGGTCATTAAGTCTATCATATGCTGACAATAGCCGAGAAGCCCATGAATTTCTTCGGGGGCGGGGTAAGTGTCCGCCATTGCCTTGGCCTTGGCTAACAATCGGGGAAGTTCTTGACTCCCGTTCAAGGTAAGAGCAAACCGATCCATCCACATGGTTGCCTCTTGGTGTAAAGAGTCGATCACCCTTCCCCTAGCCTCTTTTTCCGCGTATACTTGGGCATACTCGTCCGCGACCCTATGCTCGTGGGCCGTGGCTAGACCTAACTCTTCTTGGTACTTGGCGATGATAGCTAGCATGCTGGTCTCCGTCTCGCATAAACGCTGAGATAAGCTCCTTTTGGACCTTGAACAGGCAACTAACTCCTCTTTCAAGACCATGCTATGTGCTCGCGACTGGTCCCTCTCTTCCCTTCACAGCTTGAGTTCATTGTTGCTACGCCACAGAGCTCCGCGAAATTTGTTACGGCCATACTCTTCCTTGCAAGCCCTCTTGGCCTCTTGTTCAAGGGCTCTTGCGATAGTTGCATTCTCTTCCCGTAATCCGGCACACTCCTTCCGGATGTGTGTAGCGGCCAACTTGAACTTCTCCTTGGCAAGTTTCGCCTTTCCTAACTCGCTTTTGAGAGCTTGGACTTCTTCGTCCTCTTCCGGTGCTTCAAAACTCTCTTCGCTGACGACTTTTAACTTGGCGAGCCAATCTAAACCTCGTATATGAACTTTCAGCCATTCATGGTAACCACCAATGATGCCATTACGAATGCCCCTAAGTTCTTGATCTTTCCTTAACGGGGTTTCCCATGCCTTATGGATTCTTTGTATAGCCTTGAAATTTTGCGCGCCGAAATCCCTCACAAGGAAAGGAGACACGCTTTCTTCCATCGGTGCTCCCCTCATGGGGTACCCTAGTTGTCTTATAGCGAGCGCAGGATTGTAGTTAATACAACCCCTCGTTCCTATCAGCGGAATGTTTGGGTACCCTCCACATGAGAAAAGGACTCCCTCCTTTCCTTCTTTCCATCGGGGGAACCAATTGATTGTTCTACCTCCTATCCCAGCCAAAAGCTGGTCCCAATCTATTCTTCTCTTTTCAGTACACGAGCGATGGCATTGGAGCGAACATGGATGCCTCGTGTCTTGTTGGAACAGGTGTGAAATCAACCAAACACAAAGAGCGGGCAAGCAACAGATGATCCGTGCGCTACTCTTTTCGCACCTTCGGTCAAATGTGTCAAATAAATCTGCCAAGACAACTACCACCGGACTTTCCTTGCTATGGTGGTATGCAAGGAAAGTGTCGATTGCTGCTAGGTCCACCAAACCATCTACGTTTGGAAAGAGGACGACCCCAAAAATTAGCAAAGCTAACACATCCATAAACGGGACCCAATCTCCTTGATTGGCCATACCCCTCACCTTGTCTTCTAGGTACTTCCGTGGTAGGCCCGCTATGCCATTTCGTGTCTGTTTTATGCGGTCCAAACCTCTTGCTGAATCCTTGACCACAGTTGCAATTCTACTTAAAGAGGGGAGACACCCGGAGGAAAGATATGGTTTTCTTCCCCCGAGAGGACATCCTAGAATCTCCTCAAATTCTTCAATGGTTGGTACCAATTGGAAGTCTCCGAACGTGAAGCATCTCAAAGGTTAGTCGTAGTATTGGGTGAGTGATGCAATGGCTTCTATGGATACCTCTGCTATGGTCAACTCTAAGATTTTTCCGTAAGTCTTGCGGAAGGCTTGCATTTGGAGAGGTTCCATCAACCGCCCTAATTCCTTGATGCTGGTGGTATCTAGGCCTTTAACCTTGACTTGGTAAAACCTCTCGCCGGTTTGATTTGTTCCCATGCTTACTAAGGTGAGACAAAAAGCTGGTGCAAATCAAAACTCCGATATCTCATGGGTGGAATGGATGAATGCATGAAGGAATGCATATGACACAGATGCAATCTAGGAATGCGGGGGCCCGAGGAATTGTCTCCTTCTTAGATACAACGTCTAGGGGTAGCAAAGTGCCCCAACGTATGTTTTTAAGAAGGCGACACAGACCCTCCGTTGGTTTGTTTACAGAGGGGATCAAGACAGAACCCATATGCGATGCATATGCAAAAGACGCAATGCGGGAATGTACATAGTATGACAATATTCACTGAACATAAGCAAAAGGGTATATGATACTTATGCATGGCAGTGTGAAAAATGGCACGCAACGTATTTGCTCTGTGCCCCTATTTAAGGGACCTATAAGGGAGAGAACTAACTAGGAATTTAGTGATAACCCCCCAAGGTAGTCATATCTCTCTTGATGATTTCTAGAGGTATTATCCCCTTCGAAGAACATACAGCAGCAGTAGGGACTACTAGCAACAATATGTTTACAAAGAGGAAAACTCTAGATGAGGGTTCACTGTAATCAAGCAAGTCGGAGACCTAGCATGATCACAGATTCACCTCCACTCCTTATGTTCCTATGAACCCGGGTATAGGGCCCTTTTTCAACTCACAGTGTGTGCAAATAGTGCTGGTGTTTGTGTGCATCAAATGAATAAATATTTACCTCATGCATACATTTTAAAACGCACTAAAAGCAATAAAGAGTTTATATACACAAGAACATAATGAAGGGAAACCAACAAAGGAGAAAGTCATGATAAAACATTGCACAAGATTAAATGGCCTAACTCTCTAAAATAGTCCCCAGTGGAGTCGCCAACTGTCGCAACCTACCCTTCGGCAGGAGGGCGACGCGTGGCTCGCGGGATGCGTGTTCCACGAAAGGAATACGCGCGGAGTCGCCACCAATGTTTATTTGAGGAAAACGTCGGAAAAACCGGAAAAGACGCGATCTACGAACTTTTAAGTGAAAGGCTCGGGAGTTGTATTTACGCGCGGGGAAGGTATTAGCACCCCACACGTCCGTCGCAAGGGACGGCAGCCTTTAATCGAATGTGCAAACATGACTTTGATTTTTACGTTCCCTTTTATGTCCTTATATCCTTTATACCCTTTTTATATTTTTTTCTCTTTTTGTGGTCGACAAGGGTGTTTCCCTTTGCTCCTACGTATTCCTCAATTGGGATGAGAAAATCAGACCTACGTAGTTCTTTTTTATCAAGTGGTTTCTTTTACTTAAAAGGTGATCATTTTAAGGCGTTGGACCTTAAAAATGATCCATTTTACTTAGTAAGAAATTGAGATGATAAACTTCAAAAACCTATTTTTATGGACGAGCTTGACTAGGCGAGTTGATTTTAGACTTAGTTTCACTTTAGTTTATTAGTCAATTCAATTAAGAATGAGAAATCCCAAAGAGAAAACGTCCGATTGATTTTCCGCTTTATTTTACTAAAAGACATTTTTTTTATTATTATATTATCATTTTACCTCTTTTTTTTATTTCCAACGTGGTTACGGCACGACCGAACAGTCGGAATTCATTTTAACCGAAGTTAACGGATAATACAATTCAAACGATCGGTGGAAATTTATTTTATTTTTAGGTTAAGCGAGAAATGACTTAAATAAAATGGCTTAAGCACGTCAAAAGAGGGTATAAAAAGTAAATGAAACGAGAATAAAAATACACGAAACACAATGTGGACCACCACGGGTACATAGAATGAATCGAAAGGCTTGGTTCGAGGTACTTACCCGTTGAAGATCGAAGGACGATGAAGAACGAATGAAGAACGTCGAAGAACGGTCGAAACCTTCGCGAAATTCCTCACGGAAACGTTACGGAAGCGCCTCGGCATAGATTTTCTTCACGGAAACAATTTTCCCAAGCAAATTCGAAAGAGAGAGAAGTGCCTAAGGGGCTGAACCCTTTTTCACTTCACTTCTCCCCCTATTTATAGAAAATTGGGGGAGAAGCTTGCCACCCAGCTCGCCCAGGCGAGCAGGGTTGCTTCCTCCAGAAGCAACAGCCTTCTGGAGGAATCTTCTGGAGGGCCCAAGTGGGCCTGGTTGCTATTTGCACCCCCATTTTTACTAAGAGCACCCCCTGCCTTTTTTTGGTGATTCTTTTTTCGTAAAGTTACGGAAACTTACGAATTTCGTAATGATACTTGTTTTCTTTCCGTAATGCTACGGAACCTTGCGGATTACATAATCATCACCTTTTTGACTTACGGAATGTTACGGAACCTCACTAATTGTGCAACGATGCTTCCATTTGATTTCCGGTGTGTCACGGAACCTCACGGATTGTGCATCAATATTTTCTTTTGTTTTCCGGCATGTCCCGGAATTTCAAAAATTGCCTAATGATGGGTGCCAAGCACCTCACAAGGACCAAACAAAAGTCGCATGTCATCAAGCAAAGGTCCCTGGACGAAATTAGGGTATGACACTTTGGTGCTTGTTTTCTTGAATTGAGGATTTGAATGAAAAGGCCTTAGGCCTAGGTTGTATTCTGAAGCAATGGAGCATGCCACATTGCTCCCATTCTCTTGCAATTTATGTCTAAACGTGCGCCCACCAAGTGCTCGGTGAAATGCCCCAATGATATATAAATATGATTTTGCAGAATTGGGATGGTGGGGCTATTTTATGTATGTAGAGATAGCATAGGAAAGTCAAAATAGATGCCCAAATGCAATCCCAAGCTTAGGAGCCTAAACTTGTAGCTTCAATGCAAGGAAACATGCTTATGGCTAGGAATCCAAAATTTGGTTTTAGGATTAGAAAAGCATGAAAATAGGGACTTGTTTGTAAGAATTTGGGCTGCCCCATGATTGGCACTTTGCACCTAAGTAACGTGGGAGATGCTTTTCAATGGTGTGTAGATATATGTGTAAATATAAAGGGCATGAAATTCTTTTCAAAGGGTGAAGGAATATTGAGGTCCCTTCCTAAATGAATGTATGATAGCACGGGATTCTCTTTTGAATGCAAGTATGTGCATAATGTTAAATATCTTGCCAATATGCATAAGTGTGACTGAAACAATGAAAGTTTGTATGGTATATATATTTTGAGTGTGTGTAGGTAGTGTGTGATAGCAAATGTTTAGGACATAGTTAAGTGTAAATTTTGACGCAATGCCTTAAGCGTGAGAATGTGTGTTCTTTTCAAAATGCATATATATGTATGACAATTAGAATGTGTTGGATGGCCTCTATGTTGATATAAATAGTAGGATATTCTACACATACGCATGTGCATAAATGTGTTACTTTAAACGTGCGCATGATTTCGTTCTAAACCGGAGGGGTTAGCATGACATTTTTTGCGTTAAGACAAGCATTATCTGGTAAAACTAACTTCTAAATGTTTGTTCTTGTAGGAAATGGCCCCGAGGAAGCTCGCCTCAAAGAGATCTAGGAAGGATAAAGTGGCTGAAGGAACCAGTTCCGCTCCCGAATATGACAGCCACCGCTTTAGGAGCGCTGAACACCAGCAGCGCTTCGAGGCCATCAAGGGATGGTCATTTCTCCAGGAGCGACGCGTCCAGCTCAGGGACGATGAGTATACCGATTTCTAGGAAGAAATAGTTCGCCGGCGGTGGGCATCACTGGTCACCCCCATGGCCAAGTTCGATCCAGACATAGTCCTCGAATTTTACGCCAATGCTTGGCCTACAGAGGAGGGCGTGCGTGATATGAGGTCCTAGGTGAGGGGTCAGTGGATCCCGTTTGATGCAGATGCTATCGGCCAGCTCCTGGGATATCCTTTAGTGCTGGAAGAGGGCCAGGAGTGCGAGTATGGCCAGAGGAGGAACCGGGCCGATGGGTTCGATGAGGAGGCCATCGCCCAGTTGCTATGTATACCGGGGCAGGATTTTGCCCGGACTGCTGCCGGGAGACGGGTGCGGATCATGCGCACCAACATGACCACCCTCACTCAGATATGGATGACTTTGCTGCTCAGCAACATCCTGCCCGGCGATCATAATTCCGACCTCCCCCTGCCGAAGTGTCAGCTGGTGTACGCCATCCTGACACGGATGAGCATTCATGTGGCTCAGTTAATCGCTGATGCCATCTATATATTTGCAGGTATGGCGCCTACCAGGCACCCTCTGAACCCGGATAAGTCCAACAGGGCCCTGGGATTTCCCGCCTTGATCACAGGACTCTGCCAGTCGTTCGGCGTCCCCGTCGCACCTAGCAAGGTGATTCGGCCGCCCATCACCCGAGCTTTTATTGAGAAGTACTGCACGCAGAGACAGGTCCAGGGTGATGCACCACAAGCCGCGGACGCGCCGCCACCACATCAGGCTGGTCCAGCCGAATCATTTGACCCGGAGCAGTATTTGCGGCATTTGGTTCGCCAGCAGGCGGCCAACCACCGGGCACATGTACAGACCCATGATTGTCTTTACCAGATGAGCCTCAACCTGCAGAGCCAGGGTTTTACTTCTTTTCCGTGCCCTACTCCGGACCAGTTCAGGGCAGAGGTCGCATGGCCTGGAGATTGGCCTGAGGCCCGGGCAGGAGAGGCACCAGCAGAGGCTCCCGACGAGGCAGATGAGGCCCGCGAGGACGAGGAGATAACCGATTTACTGGATTTCTTAGGAGGGAGCGGGGCCACATGATTGGGAGATCTCTCAATCCATATTTCTTTTTGTTTCCATTTGTTTTTCTGTTACATATCATCTTATTTTGTGTTTGACTAAGGGACTAACGTTTGTTTCATGTTTTGACTTTTGTTTTGTACATACATATCGTTTGAGTTGTTACGTCGGTACTTGTTTCATTGTTATCAATAGCGTTTGTTGGAATTCCGGAACCGTGTAGAGTTTTTCATTTAGGAACGTCGTCCTAAAAATAAAATGAACCAAAAATCCTAATAAAAAGAAAGAAGCATTGTGAATAAAAGTCATGTTCATAAAGAAAAGAAAAAGTTTTTTATCTATACATGTATGTAAAAGGAAAATGTGTATAGAAGGTCTTTGTGTGTAAATGATGCGTGGAAAGGAATTCTTGTGTGTGTGAGCAACGAGTGTATATGAAGAAACTTTTGTGTATAAGTGTGTGTTGGGAAAAATGAAAAATCTTTGAATATAAATAGGGTTTGTATATAGACCGTGTGACGTAAAAAGAAGAGTTCTAATGCGTGTATAAAAAAGTTTGTCATAGATGTACAAAGAAAGATTTTCCTCATAAAGGACCACGGGTGTATAGTTTAGTGAACGTATATAAAATAAAACAAAAAAAGTAAAGAGAAAGAAAGACCGCGAAGGTCGACATGTTATAGTTAAGAAGTATAAATCATTCGTAAAGAGCAAACGCATCTTCTGGAAACAAGGGACTGATGCTAAGAGTTTATTTTCCGGAATGAACCGAGATAAGGATGGATGAATTCATTGAACTGATAAAAGAACATAACTTGGAAACTTTGGGTCTGTCTGTGTAAATTCCCAACCGTAGTATCACAATGTCATAAAAGGGATGCTTGAGTGCCCACCTGGCTGTAGCCATGACTGATTTTGCATGTTGTTTTTGAATCATCATTGTCACGCGTGCCTTACGGAATAATATGGAAGTTCGACCCGAAATCGACGCCTTGACACCCAAATTTGTTTTGCCCCAGATATCAAGATTGGGTTTCCACGATAAAAAAAAAAAAGAAAAAAGAAAACCCCATTGAAACACCACCTTAGACCTTTTTGAACCTTGGCCTTTAAAAAAGGGAACCCTCATTCCTTCCCCCGAAGCAAAGGACAGCGGAATCTCCTCGAGGGAGAGCAAATAGAATGCTAAAACCCGATTTCCCAAAGAAAGGGATGGGGAAGGAAAAGTGAAAAGAAAGAGAAGGAAGAAATGGAAAGAAAGAAAAAAGAAAAAAATGAAAATAAAGAAAAGAACAGAAGAAAGGAAAGAAGGATTCCCGATCAAAGATCGAAAGGAAGTGAAAAGGGAAAAGAAGCAATTCTCGGTCAATGAAAGAGAGAGGATAGAAAGTCTCCAAAGCCAGATTGCCACTCAGAATCATTCTTGACTACCAATATTCCACCCCACATGAACAAAGAGGAAAAGACCGAAACACCCAGCTTCCTCTCCAAAAACACCACCCTCGAGAAAATCCTATTGGTCCGTGATCGTACGTTTGATCTTTGATTCGATAGGAAATCGTGTGCAAAATAGAGTCATGGTGCAGTTATGGTTTGGGAATAGGACAAAACACTTGCCTTGTGAGTTTTATACACTATGAGTGATTTATTTTCAGCTAAGCCCGATGTTTCCCCTGCATGTACATTTAAAAGTTAAAAGTTGACGTCCTACCCTTCATTCTCGATTACAAGGAAGATTACCCTTAGCAAAAGTATATTGTTTCTCTAAGATATGGTGCTCTCGCGAATGATTTATTTTTCCTTACAAAAAGCATGTTTGCCTTTCAGGTGGAAAAACCCGGTGGCCCGTTCGGTCCCGCCCACCCTTTTTCGGAGCCACATGAATGTTATTGCTTAGGGCTGTTCATGTGTCCTCCACTTTCGAGTTTGGAGCTGTGTTTCATGATTGCCTAAGTGAGGACCCTCAAGGCAATCCTCCATTCTCACCCTTTTTCGGAGCCACATGAATGTTATTGCTTAGGGCTGTTCATGTGTCCTCCACTTTCGAGTTTGGAGCTGTGTTTCATGATTGCCTAAGTGAGGACCCTCAAGGCAATCCTCCATTCTCACCCTTTTTCGGAGCCACGTGAATGTTATTGCTTAGGGCTGTTCATGTGTCCTCCACTTTCGAGTTTGGAGCTGTGTTTCATGATTGCCTAAGTGAGGACCCTCAAGGCAATCCTCCATTCTCACCCTTTTTCGGAGCCCCATGAATGTTATTGCCTAGCGTTGTTCATGTGTCCTCCATTGTCAAGCGCGAAGCCTCTGGTGACTGGGAAACACGTTATTCTGTTGTTTTCAGGATCGGTTCCTTCGCCAAATATGTGTATATGTGTATGTGTGTATATGTATATTATGTTCGTTGTTCTTGTTGTTGTTTGTATTTTGTTTTGTGCAGAAGAAAAAAAGAAGGAGTAGAGACGAGAGTCGTCATCACGAAAAGGGAAGGACGGACGAAATCAGTGTCCTATCTTTGCTTTCCTCTTATCTCCGATGAGAGGTAAGTAAAGAGGGGCAACTGTCATACCCTAATTTCGTCCGGGGATTATTACTTGATGACATGCAACCTTTGGTTAGCCGCTTTAAGGTACTTGGCGTCCTTTGTTGCACAATAAATGAAGTCCCGAGACGTCTCGGAAATCAAAAGGAAGCAGGCTTGCGCGATCCGTGAAATTCCGTAATGTGGCGGAAGTTGAAAAGAGATGTTTTTGTGCAATCCGTGAGTTTTCGTAACTTCTTCGAAAGCTAAAAAAGAGTAAATACATAATCCGTAAGGATTCGTAACCTTGCGGAAGGGAAATGAGTATCGTTACGGAATTCGTAAAGTTTCGTAACGTTACGGAAAAAGAATTACCAAAAAATAGAAGGGGGTGCATTTAGTAAAAAAGGGGGTGCAAATAGCAATCTGGCCCACTTGGGCCTTCTAGACCCTTCCTCCATAAGGCTGTTGCTTCTGGAGGAAGCAACCTTGCTCGCCTGGGTGATCTGGGCGGCAAGCTTCTCCCCTATTTTGCTATAAATAGGGGGAGAAGTGAAGAAGAAAAGGGTTCAGCCTCTTAGGCACTTCTCTCTCTCTCGAAATTGCTGAGGAAAATTATTTCCGTGAAGAAAATCCAAGCCGAGGCGCTTCCGTAACGTTTCCGTGAGTAATTACGCAAAGATTCTCGACCGTTCTTCAAGATTCATCGTTCATTCTTCGTTTTCTTCAGTCTTCAATGGGTAAGTACCTCAAACCAAGCTTTTCAATTCATTCTATGTACCCGTGGTGGTCCACATTTTGTTTCATGTATTTTTATTCTCGTTTTCATTTGCTTTTTATACCCCCTTTTGACGTGCTTAAGCCATTTATTTAAGTCATTTCTCGCTTAATCTAAAAATAAAATAAATTTCCACCGATCGTTTGAATTGTATCATCCGTTAATTTTGGTTAAAATGAATTCCGACCGTTCGGTCGTGCCATAACCACGTTGGAAATCAAAAAAGAGGTAAAATAATAATATAATAATCAAAAAATACCTTTTAGTAAAATAAAAGCGAAAGATCAATCGGACGTTTTCTCTTTGGGATTTCTCATTCTTAATTGAATTGACTAAATAACTAAAGTGAAACTAAGGCTAAAATCAACTCGCCTAGTCAAGCTCGTCCACAAAAATAGGGTTTTGAAACTTTATCATTTCAGTTTCTTACCAAGTAAAATGGATCATTTTTAAGGTCCAACGCCTTAAAATGATCACCTTTCAAGTAAAAAGAATCACTTGATTCATGCTTAAGAAAGAACTACGTAGGTCTGATTTCCCCTCCAAAGGAGGGTACGTAGGAGTAAAAGCCCCGCTTTTGTCGACCTCAAAAAAAATAAAAAGAAATAAAAGTTAAGATAACACAATTCCACAATTCTAAAAAATAGGCTGTTGTCCTTTGTGACAAACGTGATAGGTGCTAATACCTTCCTCAAGCGTAAATACAACTCCCGAACTTAGAATTTTCATTTTGACCGGTTTTCTTCGGTTTTTCCGACGTTTCCCACAAATAAACGTTGGTGGCGACTCCGCGCATCTTTCCTCCTTTGGAAAGCGCACCCGTGAGCCTCGCCCTCGCTCGCCCGCGAAGGGCACGTTGCGACACCATCCATGTGGGTGAGTATCAGAGCACCCCCAGAAAAAGCTCTTTTCACCACAAAAGGTCCTTCATAATTCGGGGCCCACTTGCCGCGATTATCTTTAACAGCATGGGACATTTTCTTCAGCACGAGGTCCCCCTCGTTGAACTTGCGCGGGCGTACCTTCTTGTCGAATGCGTTCTTTATCCTTTGTTGATACAAACGCCCATGGCTCATGGCGGCCAAACGCTTACCTTCAATAAGGTTAAGTTGGTCGTAGCGTGCTTGAGCCCATTCTGACTCTTCTAGGCCTGACTCTGCCATTATCCTCTGAGAAGGAACCTCTACCTCAAATGGGAGCACTGCTTCCATCCCATAAACCAAGGAATACGGCGTTGTCCCAGTAGAAGTTCGTACCGAGGTCCTATATCCGTGCAGGGCGAAAGGCAACATCTCATGCCAATCTTTGTATGACACTGTCATCTTCTAAACAATCTTCTTAATATTTTTATTCGCAGCCTCTACAGCCCCATTCATCTTTGGCCGATAAGGGGTGGAGTTATGATGTTGGATCTTAAAATCTTCCCACATTTCCTGCATCATCTTATTGTTCAGATTAGTGCCATTGTCAGTAATGATCTTCCTAGGGAGTCCGTATCGACAAATCAACTCCCTCTTTATGAATCTGACCACCACATTTCTCGTGACATTAGTATAAGAAGCTGCTTCGACCCATTTGGTGAAGTTGTCTATCGCCACAAGAATGAAGTGGTGACCATTCGAAGCCTTGGGTTCGATGGCCCCAATAACATCTATCCCCCACATTGAAAAAGGCCAAGGGGCGGACATAACATTCAGAAGATGTGGCGGAACATTGACATTGTCCGCGTATGCCTGACATTTATGACACTTCCTTACATGGGCACAACAATCACTCTCTATGGTGAGCCAGTAATAACCGGCCCTAAGGATTTTTCTGGCCATAGCATGCCCATTGGCATGTGTCCCAAAGGAACCCTCGTGGATCTCCTCAATCATGAAGTTCGCCTCTTTGGCATCTACGCATCGTAGGAGGGTCATGTCGTGGTTTCGTTTGTACAGGATGGTACCACTTACAAAGAAACCAGTAGCCAATCTCCTCAACGTCCTTTTGTCATTGTCAGAAATCCCTGGTGGGTATTCTTTGTTCTCGACATATTGTTTGATTTCGAAATACCACGGTTTCCCATCCCGCTCTTCCTCTATTGCATAACAATATGTCGGCCTGCCTTGAGATTTGAATTCGATGTACGGCAGATTCCCGTGTGGGGCAAGTTGAAACATGGATGCCAGGGTGGCTAGTGCATCAGCCATTTGATTCTCTTCCCGAGGTATGTGGTGGAAGGAAATGTTGTCAAAGTATTTGGCCAACCTCAAGATGTGAGTTTGATAGGGTATCAACTTCGGATCCCTAGTTTCCCATTCTCCTTTCAACTGGCGTATGACCAAAGCTGAGTCTCCATACACCTTGAGTAGTTTTACATCAAAATCAATGGTCGCCTGAACCCCGAGGGCGCATGCTTCGTACTCGGCCATATTGTTGGTACAATCAAAACCTAACCGAGCCATGAAGGGAATACACTGATCATCCGGGGATACCAGGACTGCCCCTACTCCGTGGCCCAAAACATTAGATGCCCCATCGAAGCAAACAATCCATTTGTCTATGTCCTCGTGCGTCCGTTTCTCTTCGAACAGGGCCATGATATCTTCATCTGGGAACTCGGGGTGCATCGGTCGATAATCCTGGAGGGGTTGCTGGGCAAAATAATCTGCCAAGGCGCTTCCCTTTACCGCCTTTTGGGTGACGTAAACGATATCGAATTTAGATAATAACACCTGCCACCTAGCGATTCGTCCAGTGAGGGCCGGTTTCTCAAAGATGTATTTCACGGGATCCATTTTGGAAATAAGCCACGTGGTATGGCGGAGCATGTACTGCCTAAGCCGATGGGATGCCCATACCAGAGCACAACACGTCCTTTCCAGCATTGAGTAATTCATCTCACATGCAGTAAACTTCTTGCTCAGATAGTAGATGGCTTGCTCTTTTTTCCCAGAATCATCATGCTGACCCAACACGCACCCCATAGACTCGTCCAACACGGTCATGTACAGGAAAAGAGGTCTTCCTGTTACAGGTGGCATGAGCACCAGGGGGTTTGCAAGACTCTGCTTGATCTTCTCGAAGGCCTCTTGGCAGTCACTGTTCCACAGGACCGCATGGTTCTTACGTAACAGCTTAAAAATGGGCTCACAGGTAGGGGTGAGTTGCGAGATAAATCTCGCGATATAATTCAACCTGCCTAAAAACCCCCGAACCTACTTCTGCGTGCGTGGTTCTGGCATTTCAAGGATGGCCTTTACTTTCTCGGGATCTATCTCTATCCCTTTCTGACTTACGATAAATCCTAGCAGCTTCCCCGACTTCACCCCAAAGGTGCATTTGGTTGGATTTAGTTTTAATTGGTATTTCCGCAACCTTCCAAACAGCTTACGCTGATTGACAAGGTGTTCGGCCTCAGTCCGAGACTTGGCAATCATGTCATCTACGTAGACCTCTATTTCCTTATGCATCATATCATGGAACAACGCCACCATGGCACGTTGATAGGTTGCCCCAGCATTTTTCAGCCCGAAGGCCATCACTTTATAGCAGAATGTCCCCCATAGGGTGATGAAAGTGGTCTTCTCTACATCTTCGGGTGCCATCTTTATTTGATTATACCCCGAGAAACCATCCATAAATGAGAAAAGGGCGAATCTGGCTGTATTATCTACCAATATATCAATGTGTGGCAGGGGAAAATTGTCTTTAGGACTGGCTCGGTTCAAGTCCCGGTAGTCTACACACATTCGAACCTTGCCGTCCTTTTTCGGGACTGGGACAATATTGGCCACCCATTCTGGGTACCGAGCCACAGCTAAAAACCCTGCGTCAAATTGCTTCCTTACTTCTTCTTTAATTTTTAAAGACATCTCGGGTCTCATTCTTCGTAACTTTTGCTTAACCGGGGAAGACCCAGGATTCAAAGGCAACTTATGTTGCATAATGTCGGAATCCAGACCGGGCATGTCTTGATATGACCACGCAAAGGCATCTTGATACTCTTCAAGAAGGGTTATCAAGCCTTGACGGATAGGCGCGGTCATACCGATTCCTACCTTTACTTCTTTCTTTTCCTCCGTGGTCCCCAAGTTTACTAATTCGGTTTCTTCTTGGTGAGGCTTCATTTCACGTTCTTCCTGAGCGACCAACCTCTCCAACTCTGGCGACAGGACGTCCTCTTCCTCTTCCTCGTTTATCGTTTGGCTTATATCTCGATCGAAATCGATTGTCAAACCCTCGTTGTTAGGATCCTCAAAGAATCGACCCTCATATCTATACCAAACAAGACAAAAGAAACAAAAACATGCAAAATGATATGAGAAAAGGTGGAACCGCAAGAACAGATGAAACAAGATCTCTTTGTTTATTTAATAAGGTAGGTTTCACAAAACAAAAGAGAAAGGAAATCTATAGGCTCTAATTACATTGAATCAGCGGTATAGACTTATGACTGGCTTATCACGCGCCAGTTCCCCACTTGGGAATCAGGGTGGCATGGTTGCACAAAACTTGGTGGGTCTTGAGGGAACTCCTCTTCTATTGCGGCCACCTCCTCCTCGAACACCATTCCAGCGCTGGTGAAACACTGGCTAATACGGCCGGGCCATACCCTATCCGCCCGAAATCTTGACGGCACGTTCCTCCTCCCCATCATCCCGGGTTCATACCCTGATCCATACTTGTATGGATTTCCCTTGATATCGACCACGTCGGCATTCCCGAGGCAGTCCTTGCCTAGACCCATTCCGGGCTCAAATCCGTTCCTGAGCATAACACGCGCCACCATTATGGCCGCTTTGGAGAGAGAAGGTAGCGACGGACTTGGTTCCACAGAGGCGCAGCTCACCACCTCAAAGGATTGGAAAGCCGTTTCCAATGATTCTTCCGCCGCTTCTACGTACGGTGCGGAGGAGGGGCAGCTCACTAACATATCCTCTTCACCCGACACTATCACTAAAAGTCCACCCACTGCGAACTTCAATTTCTGGTGAAGCGTTGAAGGGACCACTCCCAGGGCATGAATCCAAGGTCTTCCCAAGAGGCAGCTATAGGCAGGATTTATATCCATTACTTGAAACACCACATTGCAAGTGTGGGGGCCTATCTGAATGGGAATGTCAATTTCCCCCATCACTTCCCGCCGAGTACCATCAAAGGCTCGCACCACCATCGAGCTCGGTTTTAAACGTGACGCACTAAAAGGAAGCTTTTCCAAAGTGGTCTTCGGCATTACATTTAAACTCGATCCATTGTCGATAAGTACCTTTGCGACAACGTGGTCCATACATCTCACTGACACATGTAGAGCCTTGTTGTGTCCTCTCCCCTCAACGGGAATCTCTTCTTCCACAAACGCGATATAATTGTTGGTGGTTATATGATTAACGATGCATTCGAAACCCTCCACTGAGATATCATGTCCTACATGGGCATCGTTAAGGACCTTCATCAACAGCGCACGATGAGGCTCGGAGTTTATAAGTAGTTCAAGCAAAGAGATCCTTGCTGGATTTTTATTCAGTTGCTCGACTACCTTAAACTCGCTTTGTTGGATGAGGCGGAGGAACTCATGGGCCTCTTCTGAAGTCACTATTTTTCCTTGAAGTCCTTCTTTCTTTTCGGCCCCTCTTACCACTGGAGGATCTACTTCTTTCGAGGGGGTGGCTATGTCTGTGGGCTCTTGGACCATGGGCGCTTTCCCTTTGGAGGGCAATTCCGCCGGGTGAGGGGAAGCGAACACCCAACCACTGCGGGTTACGCCACTGAGGCTGGTGATGTGGTTACCTTAGCTGATAGGGAGTCAACTTCGGTTGCAACTCTTTCGCTGGACGCGGGAGGGTTATACTTCCACGGAACGGCCTTATTACTTTGATATGCAAATGGTGTTGGCTTGGGTGCCGTTCGGGGGTATATGGGTGTGGAGTCGGTCCCTTTCCTAGTAAAACATATCACTAGGGCCTTGGGGGTTAGAGGAACCTTCTTCTCTTCCGACTGCATGCAAATTTGTGGTTCTTCCCTCCCTCCTATGGACACTTCAAGCTGCCCGTAATCCATGAGCCACTGAAGCAATTCTTCCACCACGGGACAGGTTTCCATGTCATGCGACTCCCCGAGGTGAAACAAACATTCATCCCTTTCGTCTCCACCTCGAGAGACCATGCACGCCGCTTGCAGTGATTAATAGATGAAGCGTCTAGAAGTAGCCACCTCTCCTAACCTCTTTGCCCGCGATGGCCCGTCCTCTTCGACGGCGTTCACGCTAGCCCCTCCATGACTAGCTAGCGGGTTGGTTTTAACATTTGGGCCTTCCTCCTAAAACGATAGCCAGCCGGCACTAATCAGATGCTGCACTTTATACTTGAACAGGATGCAGGAGTCAATATTATGTCCGGGAGCTCCACTATGGTACGCACACTCGGCACCCGGGTCGTACCACTTGGGGTAGGGTGGCTGGAAGACCTTCCCGGGTATGCCCACTACCAAATGATTCTCCAATAATGAAGGCCATAACTCAGAGTATGCCATGGGAATAGGGGAGAAGTTATCTTTCGGGGGCGGGTGCTGTGCATATTTATAGGTCGCGCCGGGGGCTGTATTATTAACTGGCCGGGGAGCGGCTGGAGCCGTGCATTGGGCCGGCGCTCTTTCTGCTGCGGGTGGTCCTTTTACTTGAGTCGGGAGAGAATTCCCGGCTCAGATTAAAAAATTTTGGGGATTGGGCTGGTATGAGCTTTGGATATTTTGGGGTGCTTTCATCCACGTCAGGGCGGTGGTGACTGCGTGGGCGTCTCCTTCCTTTTTCCTCGCGCCCACTATTGGGGCTCTTCTGTTGTTGTTGGGGGCCACATTAGAAGCATATTCGAACTTGCCTTTTCGTAGTCCAGATTCAATCCTTTCTCCGGCGAAGACGAGATCCGCAAAGTTAGCTGGCATGTAGCCTATCAGCTTTTCATAGTAGAACGTGGGTAACGTATCTACTATAATTGTGATCATCTCCCTTTCCGTCATGGGCGGTACGACTTGGGCTGCGAGATCTCTCCATCTTTGGGCATATTCCTTAATGGACTCATGCTCTCGCTTAGTCATACTCTGAAGCTGGTTCCGATCGGGAGCCATGTCCGTATTGTACTGGTACTGCCTAATGAAGGCAGTTGCCAAGTCCTTCCATGATTGGATCTGGGAAGCTTCCAGATTGGTATACCATGCTACAGCTGCCCTGGCCAAGCTGTCTTGAAAGAAATGGACCAACAATTTTTCGTCCGCAGAATACGCCCCCATCTTTCGGCAATACATCCGAAGATGCCCTTTCGGACATGTCGTCCCTTTGTACTTATCAAAGTTCGGTACTTTGAACTTGGGAGGAATGACGATATTGGGCACGAGACATAAATCCGCTAAATCCGAGAATGGGTAATTGCCAAGGCCCTCGACTGCTCTTAACCTCTCTTCAAGCGCCTCAATCTTTCCCTTATCTTCCGCGAAGGGAACAGATTCTTTTACGGGTGTGGGTGAAGCCGAGATATGGCGAA